>NC_137737.1:20493931-20759120 GCF_963264785.1 Psittacula echo
CAGTCACGTGACGGGCGGGCGAACCGGAAGCGCATGCAGCGTGTGGGCCGTGACGTGGCGCCGGTGGCGGAAGTGCGTGTGTGTTTTGGTCGGGGCCGAGGCGGTGGCGGAAGTGGCGGCGGGCTGGGTGAGGCACGGCTGCGCCCCCGCCCCTCGCCCCCACCCGAGGAGCCGCCTCCCCTCTTCCCCATCCTCCGCCCACCCTGCCCCGGTTCCCCGCCAGCCACGACGGACGGACAGACAGACGGACGAACGGACGTCGCTGCGTATCGCCTGCTCCCCGGGCTGCCCCTACTTCCCCCGCCCCGCGCGCGGCCGCCGCGGCCCGGCCAGGTGAGAAGAAGGAGACGGTGACGGTGGCGGTGGCGGCAGAGCGGGGGTCGTGGGCTGTGCTCGCGGGGCGGTGTGGCCCTGGCGATGGAGGGGAAGGAGGGGGCGTCTGTTGTTCGGGCTCCCGCCGGCTGCCGCCTCTCCGGTTCCCGCCGCCGGGCCCTGCGGCAACCGTGGTACGAGCTGCCGAGGTGGGCAGCCCGGCGTGCGGGAAGGAGGGGCTGGTCTTTCCCTTCCCGTCTCAAAATGGCGCCCCCGATTTTCCCACTTCCCCTTATTCCTTTGCATGGAAGGGAGCCGCGGGGGAGGGGAGGTTGTGGTGGCGGGGCTTGGAGGGGCTGGGCCGGGGCCGCGGCGAGAAGAGGGGAGCGGGGATCCTCCCCTGCGTGCGGGCTCTGCTGCAGTCAATTCTTACTGTCTGGGCCTAGCTACAGGGGCAAGGTTGTTCCTTTGGAGTCGCTTATGAGATATGGGAGGTAGGGTGGTAGGTTCTTCGCTTTCCCTTTCACTTGAGGCTGGAGGAGGGATGGTGGATAAGGTGGGAAGTAAAATACTCGGACAACATGTCTCCATCCAGGGGATCACGGCGGGCCTAGTAAACTGGGTATGCTCTGCATAACTGTTGCTACACACAAAGTTAGTATACAGTGGAGGAACAAACCTACGCCTTTTTATGGAGAGCTAAGTTGTTTAAGAACTATAAAAATGTTCCAAACGACAGGGCCATGAAGGGCTATCCTGTCAGCATTTTCAATTTATTTTTTTCTCCCTCATTACCTTATGCCTCTTTTCAGAGTTTGGAGATGGAAAAGAAGCTGAACAACTAATTAAGTAGCTGAAATTATTCAGCTTCTTTCACATAATGTTCAGACAAGTGGAAAGCATGGTGTCTTTGTTTTTGCCATTTTGGGAGTGACTTTTCAGAGTTGCAGACAGGCTAGATTGCATGTGTAATAAGAAATGCTAGGAGAAAAGTAGATGTTGGATGAAGTCAGGTGGCTAGAGACAATGATAGTAGTCATCATTACTTACATGATAAACCAGTTTATCTGAAAGTAATTGGTGCTATACATCATCTATCAGAGCTTATGAGATGGTTATTATTTTTAATGGGAAGGCTATGATTTTTTTCGAGTGACTGTGTTGATTCATTTGTTTAACTGACTGTCTCATTATGTTTCAATATACACTGGCTTACATGTGACAAGCATTTGATAGTTGTACGTATTTGTACTTGTTGTTGTACGTACAACAAGACAGTTGTACTGTCTTGGACACTGCAATAAGAGGCCACGCTGATTCTGCCCCATCTGGAATAGAATGACAAAAATGCTGGTTAGTAGGAATGCCTAAAAATTAAAGGGGTTTTGATGCTGATTTTTAAAACATTCAAGATAGCCCCATATAAACAAATTTAAAGTAGATGATGGTTGCAACTTCAGCATTGTCTGATCTGTCTGTGTTCATGAAGTTGAAAAAGTTTATTAGAAATCACTACACTAGTAACTGTGTTTGTGGTAAGAAACACTGTCATTTGCTCTAAAATATAAGAAATGGTGGAATGTTCCAGTTTTAAATTTATCATGATATTTTGTTGTGGTGTTGGTATTTGATAATGCACTTAATCACATTCATTGCAGAAACAGTGTGAACTTTCTTACTCTCTTCAGTAGGTTTGCTTTTGTTGCTAGTGTTTTGATACTTCTGTGTTAGCTGTTTTGTAGTTTCAAGTAGGCACTGATCTGAACACTTATGTGACTGAACTATGCTATTAAATTGGGAGTTTGTAGGTATTGGCTAATTTTGTGCACTGACTCAAACATAATAAAATGTGTGGTGATTATTAAAATACATATGACTCTTCTCTTTCATAAATTAAACTCATTAACAGAGACTATCTAGGATCATATAAATTTCTCTTGCAGACTGAGAACGCCCAGGATCTGGTAAATTACTTGGTAGGATTAACTTTCCTACTATAGTGCTCCAAACTTCGTTGTTCTGGCATTTCAGCATGGAGTTACTGTGCCTTTGGGGGATACTCACAAGAATGGAAGCTCCTGCTTCTTAGGACCTATGTATTTGTAGTGGCCAAGACTGCAAAGTGGGCCTTGTCTTTTAATATATGATGGAGTTCTTCCATTACACTCCATAAAAGTAAGAAAATCTCCCTCATTTGTATACATATGTATATACATATGTAGCCATCCATCTAAGACACTTTCATAGTATTTTCCTCAGCAGTATTTGATATAAGTAATTCCCCTAAATATCTTCCTTAAGAGCTTGATTCAAGACATGGCTGTATACTTGCTTTTGTGTCGATGAATGAAAATGCCTTATCTAGGTTTTATTTCTTCACATGTTCCAAGCACATTGATTACAAAAGTTTGCTTAGTATACCAAAATGGAGTGGGTAGTGGGTCTTTTCCTGAAAATTTTCACCAAAACTAAGGGTAAAAAAGATGCATGGCTTCTAAGACCTTTAAGTAAATGTTCATAGTTATCTTGAAAGAGATTTGTCAGAAAAGACTTGAGTTTGCAGTGTGTGTGTCCGTGTAGGGTACTGAATGTGGTGTGGTGTTCCTTTCTTCTGTGGTGCTTTTTTTCATGGTTCTCAAAGCTAGTATTTTACAGATGGTTTAAAGAGTGGGAGAATGAATGTGACCTGAGGCTTGGAGTGTATATGGGGTTTGTAGTGTTGAAATCTACTTTTAAATCCTTGTGAGGCACTATGTTCAGCACAGAAATGTGAAAAGAACAGGCCAAAACCATTCCATAATGGCTGTGTCAAACTGTAGAACTGCTTCTCTTCAGATTAAATTAATATTTTCCCTTTTTTTGTGTTTGTATGCTGCCATGTTGTGAACTTAATGAAGAGTTTCAGTATCATCTGAAACTTTAGAATATGATGATTTCTACATACACTCATACAAGGTGTTAGTGACTTTTTTAATATATCAAAGTCATCTGGATATGCTTTACAGGTTTTCAGTCTTGGACTTTTTTTGTAAGTCTGAGCTGTTAAAACGTCTGTGCTATGACTGTAGTAGGCTTTATTACTAAGTTATTAGATACATTGATGTGATTATTGCATGAATGATGTTGCAGTAGGTTTCTGGGACTTGCTGGCCTTCCTCTCAGGTAGTGTGATCTCTATCAGCTTGGCAGCTGGTTATTTTTGTACATGGCATCTGAGTGTCTAAAATGATTTCTGGGGAGGGGGAAAGGGTGTTACAAGGCTGTAAACTTTGAAGTTTAACTACAGCTACTGTAGCTTGGGGAGCTGTAAAAATTGATTTAGGTATTTTTCTTGACAGCTTCTTTCAGCTGTGGGTTCTGAAGGAGTTTTGCAAGGGTAGTAATTACTGTTGTGTAAGCGGTATAAATCTGAATAGCTAAAAGCTGTAAATGGCTAGTTGAAACAAATAGGTATGTGAGTTAAATCAATCTTGGCTGTTCTTCTATCATACCTCCTTTTGCTCTCAATATGGGAAGTAGCAAATAAAAAAATAGTCATATCAAGTAACTACTGTAGTGGGTTGATTTCCTCTCTGTGTGTCATCTAGAAATCACTTGCTCCAAAGAGTACTAACTCTCATGGTCACTGGATATATCTTTATGTCTATTAATGTTGCAGAGTCTAGAAAAACGTGAGATGAATTAAGATTAAAGGGGTTTTAATTTTAGGGTTATCCAAACACACTAGAATGCTACAGCAAACACGTGTTTGATTTTAAAACAGAAACAACTTGTCTTCATTACTTCTCCAAAGGAAAAAAATAAATAAATGGCTAACAGTGTTTGCAGCTACCTATATTTTGGCCATGCCTTGCTGCTTTCTCTCTTGCAGTAAAATTAGGGAGAGATCAACTGTTGTCACTGATCTGTTTTTATCCAAATTGCTCCACAACTTCTGAAACGTATTTCAGCAGCACATGGAGAGTGGGGGGAAGAGTCTTGCCTGAGAAGCAACTGGGCATTAATTGTTTTATGCTGTAAGGATAAAAGGTCTGGTATTTTTAAAATAACTAGATCTAAAATTCTAAAATAAATAAAATAAAATACTCAACCAAAATTTAACAAGTAAGAATTTTAGTATGCATTTATCGTGGTACTTAAAAATAATGGTGGTGGGATATGCAGGGACTTTTTTTTCTTCACAGAAATGTTCTTTCACTGTGGTATATTTTCACATGCTTGTAAAAACACGCATCTAAAATTTGATATTTATTAGATCGTGTGGTGCAAGTAAAATCTAAAATTTGGTGATTTAAGTATATCATAATAGTCAAACAACACGAATTTGGAGCACACAGGATACGAGATTGGAATATCCTACCTGGAAGATGCTAAATTATTTTGAGAGGTGTGGGAAAAGAAGCGATGTGAGCAAATAGGCGTGTCTTTAAGATATTGAAAATGTTTTTTTGCAAGATCTATATTCAAGTTCTCTTTACAATGAGAAATAAAATAGCAGTTTTTCACCTGTTATGTTAGAGAATAAATAAGGGTAAGATTTCTTATTTATTGCATGGAAATTAGTTTGTAAGGGAGTATCGCAGTAGAAGATGGGGTTCTGCTAGAGTGGTAGAAGCACTTTTCAGAAACAAAGATGCTTCAGACTTGTGCTGACTTTACAAAAGGGAGCGTGAAGAAGGAGAATGAAGGCTTAGTGTCTGAGCTAGGTGCATAGGAAGCTGGAATGCTCCAGTGCCTGATATATGTGCTGAGTGGTTTAAAATGGGAAGGTGGCTAAAGACCACTGCTTGATTTAAAATGTGGTTGCTTTATCATAAAGAAGAGCAAGAAGTCATTTGAAAGTAGCAGGTTTGCTTACCTTTTTGCAACACATGTTTAAAGCCATTTTCTGCATTAAGAGAATGTGCTTTAAACTAACTTGCTTGCATCCTAGATGCTAGAAAACCTGTATCCCCATGAAGTGTGCACAATTCAAGTAAATAAGCAACTGGAGTAGGGCAAAGTTATAGGCTGAGTTTGTTTTTTTATTTGTGGTTGGTTCTTGGGGTAGGTTTTTTGTGTGTGTGTGTGTGTTTTGAGTTGGTGTTTTGGTTTTTTGGTTTGTTTTTTTTTTTTTGGAGGGGGAGATGTTTTGATTTTGTGTGGTTTTGTGATTTTTTTTTTTAATATTTTTAGCAGAAACACGGAACCAGATGTTTCTCTTACTGTGAGCTGAGAGACCATCACTTAGGTGTATTTCCTGTAGGCTCACTTGGAATTTTGGTTTGAGAACTGTGAGGAAAGAGAACATAGAAAATTATTATGCCAGTTTTTCATACAGCAATACCTACCTGCAAAAGGATTGATTTTTCTAATGCTAAGCATGTAAAAGCATAAATAAATAGAAATAAATAAAAGCTCAGAAGCGATACCAACAAGGGACTAAAGGCTTCCCTATTCATATGAATACATGTTGTGACTTTTTTTTTAAGAAGTGTGAAAAAAGGGTAGGCAGGCTAAGAAATGCACTGTTCATACTTGGTCTTAAAAAGATCTCTGTTGTGAATACTGATCTGCTAGGACATGTGTTAGTATTGGAAATAGCAATTTAACATCAAATAGTTCTGGTGGCTTGCACCAGAGTTCTTACTGATCAAGACAATCCATTTTTGTACATAAGGAATGTTTTGTATTTTTGCTTCTCAAAGTACAGTTGTTAACTAGAGAAGGTGCTAATGATTTGTACATCAAGATCATCTGTAATTTAAGGAAATTTTCTGTAATTTAAGGAAATTGCATTTGATAGAATGAGATTTGAGGAAGTATACTTGCAAACAATGGATGTGTTGATTGAGTTTTCCCAATTTGCTACATTTTCTAGCATCCTTTAGTGGTGCTGACTTCAGAATATTGCTTAGTAGTAGCAAAATAGTAGAAAAATATTATTTCTTGAAATTTGATATTTTACCATTACTGTGAAAGCCTGAATCTATGTTGTCTTATACTTCAGTCTTGATATGCTAAGAAATAAGAGACCGAAGTCTTGCAAAAATAAACATAATTGGATTTTAGTGCCCTCACTTGAAGCTTTAATGGGAAGACAAAGTATTGAAGAAGATAGCTGGTTGATTTGTCATAGATGTAGCCTATAGCTGTCATCTTAACAGCAATGGTAGCTGTATTCTGGACTACTGACTTTGATAGATATTAGGACAACTGTTATGTAACCATGTTGCATTAGCAAACTGGATTTTTCTTACTTGATTTGTAAATCTGATATCACCCACTGTTTTTTCACAAACAGGTTGTTACTGGCAGAAGCATCACTGAGATCTGAATCCTGGAACTTGCTTTCAAGACCTTGAAAAAAAGGACTTTCTAATTTGGGCATGGCTAATCGAGGAGCAACAAGACCCAATGGGCCAAATGCTGGAAATAAAATTTGCCAGTTCAAACTAGTACTTTTAGGAGAGTCTGCCGTTGGCAAATCAAGTTTGGTGCTTCGTTTTGTAAAAGGACAGTTTCATGAGTTTCAAGAAAGTACAATTGGAGGTGAGAAATTTATCCTTTTGTTTCATGTTGAGTTTATTTCATCATTGGCCTGGATAACCTTGAATGTAATGGCACTTCTAGAATGGGTAGTTGACAGCAAGGACCAAAACTGAGCCCTTTGTCTTTCGTTGAGAGCTATAACTTTCTAAGCTAAAAGTTGTATCTTTGAACTGCGTAGTTTTAAATATTGGGCTTGATGGTACCTTTTAGTTGTGGATAGATGTGTGGCTATTTTAATTGTGCTGTATGCTTAATGCATGAAATAACTGCTTAATAAGAGTTAAGAACTTAGTTGCTGGGGGGGGGGAACCCAAGCCCACAAAACCCACAAACACCCCCCACCTCCCCCAGAAACCAAAAACTACCAATACAAAAAACTCAAATCACTGCTCTGCTGCATCTTCCAAAAAGGTTATGTTAACTGTGCATCCTGGTTTTGCTTTTGATTTGGGAGAACTTGCTACGTTTCTGGATGCACCTAACTTTGTTAGTAATCACAGATTTAATGTGCTGGTTTTATAAACTTCTTGACTTGAAAAAAAGACAGGTTCTGGCTACTAGAATAAAAAAATATTAATAATAAAAAAGTATCTGTTTAACTGTGGACAGATTTTTATTCCCTCACCCCCAGCAGATTTCTTCTGTATTTGATGTTGAAGTTGTTGTGCTTTGAGCTTTATTCCTCCTTGGATAAATTTAAACTTATCCTAAAATTACCTAATGGCATGCAGACTTTATTGATAAATATTCTCTAGTAGTGCCTGTTGCTGCTTGCATGAATCAGTCTGTTTCATAATATTTATGTGAAGCCCTTTCAGTGGCCTGTATGTTTTGTTACTCATGAACAGCTGTTGAAATGTAAAAAAAAAAAATATACAAAGCTTGCAAAAATAAATACAAGCTGAACTTCACTGCAGCTTTTTTTTTTTTTTTTACCCTATTTCTAGCTGTTATGTGTATTTATTTTGCATATCCGTCAGCTTAAATGGCGAACTACTTTTTTTTCTCCTTTAGCAGTCTTACTGGTGCACGCTTCTGGCTTTGTGCATTTTACAATGGCTTTAGATAAGTGTTAGTGTGAAAGGTTTCATTATTTCATACAGCTATGTGGTAATATGGAGATCATTCTCAAAGATCTATAGTGAATTAACTCCCCAATGTCAACATAGTTTTTAGTTGAAAAACATCTGTTAAAACTATAATTGTTCAATTTCAACAGTCTCCAATTTATTTAACCTCCTTTTTGTTTATTCTTGTTTCAGTGTCAGGTAAAACTAGGGATAATTCAAGCACTGTTAACATTTTAAAATCTATGCAAAAATTAAACAAGAACTTAAGTTCAACCTGAGATATATAGAGTTTAGTGCAATCTCTGTATTAACTTGTGCCTCTTCTATATAAAACAAAAGCAAGGAAATGCTGTATAATACAGCTGAGAGATACTAAATGGAGCAATGTTAGGATTCAGAAAAAGTTTGCTATAAAGAAAGCTGTTGAACTCTGTAGCTTGTTGCCTACGGCATAATTTTCTTTGTATACAGGAGGGCCTTTTAACAAAGGGAGGCTTATGTGCGTTGTGCGTCTGAATAAAAACATCTGAAAGAGAGTGCAGTTAAAGGCAGGCATGCTGGATGGCGGTGGTGTGGTTTTGCCATTTCAGATAGTGTAGCAATGCTTAATTGCTTAAGACAAAAGTATGGCTAGTAAGGATGGTAGGCTTTCAGATAATTAACACAGCTGATTGTCAATTTACTATGGCCTTGAAAGACAGAAGATAGTTACTTTGTTTGCAGAAATTAACTGGCATTTTATGGCGGTTGAAATGTTCCTTTCAGCAAAAACACAAGGATGTCATAGAATAAAACCCTTGTTTTTATTTTCTTCTTGCATACATCCCATCATTTATGGAGCACTGGTACATTCTTCTGTTGGAAAGAATGTCTGTAAGACAGATTCTACTTGTTAAACATCTTGTCTGTGCCTTGGAGAAATAGAATGTTGAGCTGGTTCTCAAGAGGAAGCCCTTAGTCTTATGGTGGTTTTTTGTCTTTATTTTGGATCTGGGCTGCTTAGGGAGCTACCAAGAGCAGCCTTTTTTACTAGTGCTTGGATATTGGGCATTTAGAAAGATTTATGGTGATTTAACATTGGAACATCAAAGCCTTTACCTTCTCCAGCCTGCCTATTCATCTGTGATGGATGCTTTTATCCCTGAAGCAGGAACACCTGACTTACAACTAGTCAGCTTCTGTATGTGAGTTACAGTGTCCTTTATAAAGCAAGATTGACTTGCTTTTGGTTTACTGTAACAAGTTGAGTTGAAAGTTGCAGCAGTTTTGGAATGATTCATAAGCTATGATACCTTGGAGTATGTGGAAAAGGGTAACATCCCAGGTATGCAAGGGTTATGGGTCAGTGCCTCTTTAGACGTTTGATTTAAATCGGCCACAATTTGTCAGTATGCTTAGTGATGACAGTCCCCAGTTCAGCCAAGTAGGGGCCTTGGCATCTCATCAAGCAGAAGGTCTGGAATTTGTGGAAGGAGCAAGGGCAAATCAGTCCTCAGTATTTCACTAAATGTCTGTCGTGACTGGAAAAACAACTCCAAGCATTTATGCTGGGTTGCTCAAACTTTCATCTAAATTCTTGGAATTGTTTCATTTTCTGCTATGTACGTACTATAACTGGGCAGACAATATGACTATAAAGTGGGTAGTCAAGACAGCTTGTCAGGTAACTGTAATGCTTGTGTGCTTATTTTTAAACTTCAAAAGCTGAGTTAAAGGGTTAAGAGAACCCAGCAGAAGGAGTTTCTTTCTTTTTTTTTCTTAGATTCTGCCTTAGTTTTGTAATATGGGTTTCTACATTGTGTGGGTACTCACCTTCATATTTCTCATACGTACCTTAATCTGAATGGAAGATCTTTACTAGGAGTAACTGTTTGAAGACTTGAAATAAGTTATTTGTTGGTTTCTGTAATTAGAAGACCATTACTTATGGTAATGCATTCAGTTGTAGTGGCGATGGGTGCATATTTCCCTCAAACTGTAGGCTGTCAAAATTATGCTGAAATTCCTGAGATCATTTTCAAAGTCAAAAATATCGCTGCTTTAAGAACAAGAACTTTTGAGAAGTGATTTTTTTTTTTTTTTCCCTTCCGTACCCATTAGCTAAACTGGAGTTGTCAGGAGCTAAAAATCAGGGCTTGGAGATACTATTCAAGTAATGTAAATGTGTAGAACTGTAAATATCTGAACAGGTTGATTATAGCATGATGGGGTGCTGTTACTGGTACTCTGCATAGTCTGTTGAAGCAGGATGAAATATACGTAGAATACTTAAAGGAAGACTTTTGGTTACTCTGATTCACTATTCTAAAAAAACCCGAAAAACAGTTGTTTCCAATTACTGCTTTCTTATGTCTTTAATTTGTGGAAAGACTGGTTGTTTAAATAACTGTCCTGTGTTGATCAGCTACAGTCTATCAGCTAATGCTTGCTTGAAACCTGCTGTGTTTCAATAATAGGCTTGAATTACGGAAATCATTTGCATCTCTGAACATAATTTTGTATGGATATAGAGATATAAGTAGACTTCTGGTTTCAGCACCTCTGTCTTTTTTGTAGCTGCTTTTCTAACCCAGACTGTATGTCTCGACGATACAACAGTAAAATTTGAAATTTGGGATACAGCTGGGCAAGAGCGGTACCACAGTTTAGCACCCATGTACTACAGAGGAGCACAAGCAGCTATAGTGGTATACGACATAACAAATGAGGTAAGTACTATATTAGGGAGGCACAAGGGGGATTTGGAAGTTAGCAGTCTTGCACTGATCTTTCCCTAATTTTTCTCAGTGACTTCTGTGAATCAGTTTGTCATTTCATAGAATGAGTTCAATTGGAAGGAACCTTTAAAGGACATCTTGTCCAATCCACCAGCTGTGGGCAGGGATGTCTCTCACTAGATCAGGTTGTTCATTTCATATTGGATTATGTGGTGCTAAATTGTGTAGGTCAGATAGTTTAACTTTTTTTGGTAAAATGAGACTTCGAAACCTTCAAAACCCCCAGAAACCCTGTTCCATAATGACCAGTGCTCAGTAGTAAGAAAGTATTTCGAGACCCTTTCACAACCTTGATTCTTGTAGAGAAGAAATTAAAATTCTCATTTTCTCTTTTAACCACTTCTCTTTCCTTACTCTGTCTACATAAAGAACTTCCTATCTTTACTTACTTTTTCAGCATTATCCCAGCTAAGCATGCTTGAGAACTAAGGTAGGAATTTTTTGCTTAAAAAGCTCAGTTGGCAAGTTGCAGTGTCCCTTTGAGCAAAGGTAGCAGCCTTGCATTGGCTTTTGGTTTGAAGTATAGATAACAGAGATTGGGATAATAAGTGAGTACAAAAGGGTGGTAAAACTCAGTTGCATCGTTTTGCAATCATTAACAGGAGTCCTTTGCCAGAGCGAAAAATTGGGTCAAAGAACTTCAGCGACAAGCAAGTCCTAACATTGTAATAGCTTTAGCAGGAAACAAAGCTGATCTAGCTAACAAAAGAGCTGTGGATTTCCAGGTATGTACATAACTTCTGTTTATATAAATAGCATTTTGTTGGAATAGAAAATAAACAAGCCTAGGAGGAGCTTATATGCATAGCCTAGCTAGCTGTTATAGAGGTCATGCTGTTAAATATAAATGTCAACTGAGACTAATTAAATTATACATGCTACTGAAAAATCTTATTTCTATACAAGTAATATGAAGCAATAGACTTTTTGAATAATTAAATTTGAGGAATAGCTAATCTATTTGTATGTCTTTAATGCTGATTGAAGTTCTGTTCTTTGATTTGTCATCTTCTGGTCTTCTACCTGAAATTACCAGTAACTAGAGTTTCAATGGATGAGACAGCAGTAAACTCTCAGTGCAAACCGTTCTTGCTGATTGTCAGCAGGGGAATTTTGATTATTATATGATACAAAGCTGATTTAATTTGCTTAACTTTCTTAGGCTATACAGTTGAAGCAGTGTTCAAGATTTGTGCTTTTCATGGCATTCTTTTGGTTTAGTGGATATATCTGTGCTTTCACATTTTATCTTCTGGAAAGTTTAAGCAAGTTATCAGAACATAACTTTCCAAGCATATAAAGCTTGCTGCTGGTGCTTCCGGCCCATTCGTGATTGATTGAATTTAAAGTAAGATCATATTTATTACTTAGTTAATTCTCTTACAGTTTTAATTTGGTTTTGGTGTCACTGTATGAGATACTGCTGTGTATAGTAATGAATTTTTTTGTAACTATAGGAGTCAAACTATGAAAGTTAGCAGTGTTTTAGGTATCTTTCTGCCAGAATTCAACAACTCAGTTATTTAATTTTATACTTCCATGTCAATTTTTAACACAAAACTGTGTGATAGAAGACCTTTGTTTTGCAAAAAATTGTGGTATTTAACAAATTTCATACATACATGCAGTCAAAGACATTCTCACATTTAATTACCAAAGTAGAACTACCTTTACTATTTTTTGTACAATTACAAGAATAATATTTTTCAACTGTTCAGTTTTTTGTTAATGTAGATTTATAGGCTCCTCAGGCTTGACAGTCATTTCTCTTTGCAAAGCACATTTTAGATTTCTAGGTATTTGTTAGTGTGTTATTTCAGGTACAGTTATGTAGATCTTAGCAGATGTCACTTAAATGAATACATATATGATGCTGTAGATCTTTTTCCATCATAGGCATTTACAGTTTAGCTTTTTGCAGAGCTCCTATTGAATGCAAAGGCAGTTACATAACCATAAGAAGCTGGAGATTCTCAGCTGAATTGGCTAACAGGAAGTGACAAAAATAGGAAACTCTATAAACTGTGTTTCAGATCAAATTCAGACTGAAAAGTATTTACAAGATATTTAATACTGCTCATTTGTTTTATAATTGTGCATTTCTGTCAGGATAATGAAACAGTTCTGATCCATCTGCCTCAGTGGTTGAAAGATTCAGGATAGTTCACAAACTGCCTTCTTTCCCGCATGATGATAAACACTCTGGCATTTGATGGCACTTTCCAGAGGTTATTTGTTCTTGCTATCACAGCTAGTGTTCTGCAGCAGGATTGTCTTTTTAATAAATATATTTTATTATTTAATTTTGCCTGAGATTTTTCCATCTGGATATTTTTAAGATGAGTAAGGATTTTTAAGATTGGATTTCTAAATGTTGAGCTGCTTGATGGAATTGTAACTTTCATAACTGATGAATAATGCATTGCCACACAAGTGTTTCAACGAACTTTCTTTCAAAATGGTATAGAAATTGTTTCTTAGTAGCAATAAAAATACAATGTGTAATGACTGTGTGATTATTTTCTTCGTAATGAAGTAAGGCATTCTTATTCTCACTTTCAGGAAGCACAGGCTTACGCAGATGACAACAGCTTATTGTTCATGGAGACATCTGCCAAAACATCTATGAACGTAAATGAAATATTCATGGCAATTGGTGAGTTTATGAACAATCTGTGAATTAAAGGGAATTGTTTTCATGGTATTTATACCATCACAATATTCCTAACCCAAGGTCTTTGTTTTTCACTCAAATTACTTCTGGCACTGAAGTTTCCTTAGGCCCTTTCATATCCTTTTTTTGATGTTTAGAAGTGTGAACGTCTTCAACTTAGTTGAAGTACAGTTGCACAGCTCTTTTGCGAAGCAAAAAACCACTTGGATTAACTTGGAATGGC
This sequence comes from Psittacula echo, assembly GCF_963264785.1. Classification (NCBI taxonomy): domain Eukaryota; kingdom Metazoa; phylum Chordata; class Aves; order Psittaciformes; family Psittacidae; genus Psittacula; species Psittacula echo. The sequence continues at coordinate 20,507,519 of NC_137737.1, forward strand.
TAAGATAGGTTACTTCTGAATTCTGTCAGCAAGTTCCATATACCTATTTTGATGCCATTATGAAAGCTTGTACTGCTTCAAGTTCGAAGCAAAATTAAGCTTTAGTTGTTTTATACAAAAGCCACCTTTCCCATGGTATAGGTAAGCTGTGTGAAGCTATTTATGGTTTTCTTAATTGTAAGATGTACTTGGCATTTGTTAATGAAATTAATGTAAGAATGTAAGTGAAAGCGTATAAATGTGCACCTTTTGATGATACGCTGTTTGCAGCAGATTCCACATGGCCTGGGATAGGTACAGAACCTAGAATAATGTATCTTTTATGAGACAGTGGTAATTGAAGTGGAAACATTTCAAAATGGGAGAATGATAATGGGCTTGCTTTTAAAAAAAAAAAAAAGTCAAGTACTCATTTTGGTCTAAACAAAGTATTTGCCAAATATGCTTTTGTGTGTTAAAATTTTGTTTGAATTCCAAATGCAGCTACCTGAAATCCAGAAGTTGTACCAAAGATGATAATGTGTGCTTAAATTCAATGTCCAAGTAAAGGATGCTGTTTATGAAAATTAAATTTACTAGTATACTTTTAGCCCTAACATAATCTTAGGGATTTCTGTAAAGATGCTAACATGTCATAGTAAGTATAAATTGCTAAGAAATTTTGTGTATTCCATTGAAAGACATGAAATTGGAATTTACTGCTAATAAAATTTTGTAAGTGGAGGAAAAAGAAAGCATACATTTTTAGGCTTGTCACCAACCTATTAAATAATATTCTTAATCACAGTAGTGGCTCTGCTGGGAATAGCAATATGTAGTGTTAAATAACCTTATTAAATCTGGTTTGTATTTTGCACTGCTATGACCTCTCTATTCTACTTCTTTTTGTGAAAAACAGCATTGATCTCAAAATTAAATGTTTTTAAAGAGCACTTATCTTCTACTTTCCAAGGCAGTAAAGCAGAAGGTAATTTGTGGTGTGGTTCAAACTTCCAGCAGCTACAAATTAAATTATTGCTATAGCAACACTTTATAACAAGTACTTGTTTCATATTAACTATAAATATGGGGGGGAGAACACATAACTGTGTGAGTGGAAAGTATATTTTTCTCATAAGGGCTCAAGATAGGCCTGCTCAATTACACCGTTCTGGTGAAATTTTAAAATGAATTTCGTTAAAGATGCACTTTGCATCTTGGTTTGTTTTTTTGAAAAAAACAACAGTAAAATTAATCCCTAAAATCTGATTTATATTTTTTTTCATTTGTTGTTATCAGCAGTGATTCTTACCTCCCCATATTTTAATGAAGTATGCAAAGTAAATTTGAGAAAGCAATACCTAATTAGTACCTGGGTCTTTTGTCTGCAAGGTTAGTTGTCCATGTGAGTATTCTTTCACATCAGTGGGTGAAATTCAGATTGTTAGTGCATCAGAACAAGATCTGTGCAGTAGTAGACCCAAAAAGAAAATCTTACTGAGGATATAAGTATTGCATGAAACTTGGAATTGCCTTTTGAATAACATGGATGCAGTTCTCAGGACCATGTCTAAATATGATCTTCAAAAATGGGAGAAAATGAAAAAGAACATGGACAGAATGGAGGGATACAGGCTACAGCTGCTTGTAAATAGACCTCTTTAGAACTCATTCATAACAATTCATCTTAATTTACAGTTCTAGAATCAAAAATGACAGTGCTATGATGGCATTTTTCTACTGGTGCTTTGTCCCTTTCTACAGTCAGCAGCTTAGTATCACTTGAACTCTTGGGTTCTATCATAAAATTGTAGAACAGCTCTAAATGTGTACTGTGCTGGTTATCTGGCTGTTACACTTGAGTTTCATTCCTTTTAGGAAAAAGTGTTCTTTAACAAGCTGGCCAAAGAAATTTGGAGTTGAAGCATACAGCCACGCTGCAGATCAGGGATGGTTGTTGGGTCTTAGTAGTATGGACAAGACAGCCCCATGGAAATCCTTTATGTGGAACTTAGAAATTTTCTGGTGGAGAGAAAGCTAGGAAGAGCTGCTCAGAAGGGTAATGTTTGTCACCCTGTTTTTCATGTCAGGACTGAGGGGTGTACCCTTGAGCTGTAAGGGCAACAAAGAAATTATCAGTCAATTGATTCATAAGAGCTGAAGAAAAGAAAGACAACTTGAAAAAGGCAGAGACTTGATCTAGTGCTGAGGGCCATTTTAAATGCAAATACTTATTCTGGCTAGAGAGTTGGGCAGTAGTTTGACCCATTTCTGTCTGTCTGTATTTTGTGCATTTTCAATCTTTTTGTATCTTTTAGCACTAGCACCCTGATCTTAAAGACTGTGTAGGTGGATTCCCACAGGACCCATCCTTTACTGGCATGGCGTACCTGAACAGATACACTTTCCTGCTCAAGTTACTAATGCATTTCACTTGAAAGTCATATATAAGGTAGTTAATCATTAAGAAGGTGTCATCCATCATTACCAACACAGTGAATCAAACAAGATTTTATAGTGATTATATTGATATGCTTATAGAGTAATAAAGTGTTGACTGTGTACTCAGGTGACTTAATCCAGTTTTAACTCTCCTTGTTTTGTTGATTTCATAGCAAAAAAACTGCCCAAGAGTGAACCACAGAATGCAGGAGCCAACTCTGCCAGAGGAAGAGGAGTAGACCTTACTGAACCCACGCAACAACCCAAGAGTCAATGTTGTAGTAACTAAAACATCAATTGCTTTAAACTGTTCTGAATATTCTTCTGCTTCCTAACTGTTAATAACCATGGAATTGGAGTGCTTAACCTGGTCCAGTACAGCTTCCAAACAGCGAAGAGACTTATGGTAATAGCCAAGTTCATGATTCAGGGTTTTCTTTTGACCTAAATTTTTAACATGCATGTATCCACCACTGGCTGTAATGTTTCAGCAGTAGAGGAGAGAAGGAAGCAGAATAAACTTCCTTCAGTTGAAAGGTTTTAAAAATCACTTAGGGGTGTAGAAGAACTACTCTCTGTGGACCTGATTGGCCAGTTCCTTTAGCCTCAATACTGATTACTGTTATAACAAATAAAATTGGGACTTTTCGTAATTCTTAACTGTGCTTTAAAACCTTTTTAGAAACAGGGTTTAAAAATTACGTAAACTTATTCACAGTATTTATGCAACCAGTTGTTTCTGCAGGTATCCACTGTTCAGTTATACATTCCATAGTTTAATAATTTAATTACAAATAATACTTGCATTAAAAATTTTAAGAACCATGTGCTTGCAGGAAAGTGGAGTTTTAGTTGGTACAGTGTATGTAAATTATATCAGTCCAGTTAGTTATCTAAAGGAAATAGTGATAAATCAAGTTTAACTTCATTTCTAATCTATTCAGAGGGTACAGACCAGTCAATTCAACTTTCTGACCTAGGAATTCCTTGGTTTTTTTTTTTTCCTCTACAAACTGTAAGAGCTCTTCAAGTAAAACCACAACAAACTTGGTGTCTGTGACTTCTTTCTTGGTTTTGATCCCTTGGTCAAACCTTGATTTCTTGGTTTTGGCCATTACAGTTTGTTTTTCCCCTAAGTCAAAAAATAGTGCACTAACGATTATGTACATCCAACTTGATTTTAAATTTGGATATTAATGTACTGTAAATAGGTACTCTGCATTGTAGTCTACATTTGTTTAATACTTTCTGTAATATTTAAGAGTTGCTTAAAGGTATACAGAATGTACAGTTACTTAAAGCTAACTTTTTTCCTCTCTAATCAAAGGGGGTTCTAAGTTCTTCCTTTATGGCTAGAACAGTAATAAATGATGCTCCTGTATCTGTAACATAAGCACTGCTGTCTGTCAGTAATGAACTTTGCAACTTTGTTTTCCAAAGTACATTTTATTTTGATCTGTCCAGTATATTGCACTAATTCTTTTAGTTATTTTCATTATATGAAATCTACCAAGTGTGTCAGAAGAGATGAATTAGTTATTTAAATGTTGAACTGATAGCAGAAACTTACTTGTGCAGATTTTAAATTTGCAGTAATCTGGGTTTAGCAAGGAAAATGGCAGTTCACCAGTGTTTAGTTTTATATTGAGGTGCTCAGGTTTGAATAAAGTGGTTTAAAAAAAAAAAAAAAGGAGGTTTTTGATTACTGTTTCTTACTGAGAATTTCAGAAGGTTTTATTGTATTTGCACAGTTCAGACAAGGTGTCTGATTTACTATGTGGGTCAGCATTTAAGATGATTGCAAGTAAATTCATGACACAGATAAATAAAAGCTTGTACTATATATACTGTGGCACTCCAGTTTACCTATGATAAATTTTTAAGTGCTGAGGTAATTGAGTATTTTATCACACCCATTTAGAACTACCATCAAAATAGTAATATATCTTGAACCTGCAGCTACTGCAGTCTTTACCAGTTGTTCACTAACATAGCTTCCTGCATTGTCATAGTGTGTCTGAGAGGTGCTTCTTCCTGCAGTTTGTGATCTGCAATTAGGCAGGTATGTGTTTGTGTCCTCTTCAAACTGGTGGATGTCTAGAACCCACTGGTGATACTGTCATTAGCAGCTTTAGCCTTGCAGGTTTGTCACAAAATATCTTGGAGTCCATTTTTTTCTGCCAGTTGTGGACCTGAGTCATAATTGGATAGGTGTGCTTTTATATCCTTGGGGGGCTGGTTCATGTCTTTAGACCCTATTGCCAGTATGTTCTCTTGCAGCTGTTTATGGGTGCAACTTTGACCTGTTGCACAAAAAGCACTGGTGTCTGTTTCTTGATCTGCAGCCTGTGACTGTGGCTGAAAACTGTTACATAGATGAACTTCTCTGTCCTCAAACTGTTTCAGTTCTTCCAAACCACTTTGTGTGCTAGAATTGGGCTGTTTTATATCTCTGTTCCATGAATTTACTTCATTCTTACTGAAAACAGACAGTTCTGGATCAGGTCTTTGTTTTTTTTTTTTTGTGGTCATGAGTTTCCTAAGAAACTCCACTTTGCAAATAGTTCCTTCTAAAATGCGAGTGTGTGCTTTCAAAATACTATGGCTTAATGAGCTAATCAAGAGTTTAGGATTCAGAGCTGTATATAGCAGTATAAAATTTTTAGTACCTGAAAATAATTTGGACATCGTGTAGAAGTTACAGTTTACTAACATGATGCCTTAAACCTTTTCCCCAGTTAAGCGACACAAGGGAGCAAGATTTCTCATGGTCATAAGAAGCCAAGGACTAACTTCTTTCCTGTAGTAGGAATAGGTACTTTACCTTTCCATCTACACTGTTGAAATCTGCAGGATGAGAATGAAAAGTCTTAGAAATTGCATTGCTGCAGGTGACTAGTCTTGTCAAACTTGAGTGCAGAGTGTAAAGGAAAGCAGCTCTGAAACAAAGTGCTGTATTGTTTGAGGTCCTCAGTGGCTATGCTGGGAGATCATTTTTGCTTTAGAGGAGGTTACTCATCTGCTCCCATGTGTTGGCGTAAGGACAAAAGTGATGTCTTACAGAGGGAACTTGAGTGGGATGGCAGATTTCCAGACACTAAGCTGGCTTCAGTGTGTTCATTTATATTGTATTTTAATACCATCTGGCTAGACTAGGGCACAGATCTCTGAGAAGTGTTTATAAGTAGGCACTGCTTATACAGTAGTTGTATTTCTTGGGCAGTATTGGCATTGTCTTGTGTAGGAGACTGCTACATGTAGTCTGCGAAGGCAGATTTCTCTGGGAGGTGATTGAGAATATCAAACTGGAGGACACACCTTTTTCAGTAATTATAGAATGTAGATGCCTTAAGTTATACTGTGTGAATATTTCCTTGTGCTTACTCCCTCTTTTCTCTGATTTTTGTGGAGAGCTAGAAGATTGTCTAAAATTTCCTTTAAACCCTTGGAGTAAGACCACCAGCTATAAACCTAAAAAAGGGCATAATATAACCCATGTGGAGCAAATTTGCTACAAGGAAGAGTAAAATCTAGACGCTTTTGGATGCAAGTCTCTTTTCTGCAAACCAGAGACAGGGCAAAAGAATTGTCAAAATCTAGCTGACCTGTCAATGTGGGACTAAATGAAGAAGACAAAGTTGGCCAGTGCCACCATCTCCTGCTCTGCCTGACCATCCTTTTCAGTTGCTTACCTGGTGCTGAAGGAACATGGTTATACTTCTGTAAGAACACATTCCTGACGAGCAGGAAAGTGGAGCTTGATGTTGTATGATTTTTCTTTGATGTAATAACAGTTGGAAAATTAAGTGTATTAGATTAAATAAATGTGTATTTAGCAGTGGTTCAAAAATGTGGACTTTAATGATAAAATGCTTAAAGTATCTCTTATCAACTGCAAGCCTTAACTCATTAGCAGAGATTGAGTTTATATCATCTTTTATTGTAGCCAGCATAAAAACTTTATCTGGGAGGGAAGGATGGAAGCCGGTAACTAGAACCAGAAAACTCCGGTTGGGTGAGCTGTGTTGGTTTCTAGCATTCCTCACACCGGCAGAGGGTTGTATGTTATTGTTATTAAAATGTATTTTCTTCTGGAATCAGTTTTCCCAAATATAGAATATGATTATTTTTTGCCTCATGAAAAAAATGAAGCCTCTGAAATGGTTTTTGCTTTCCCCACTGATCTTTGACCCTCTTAATTTCAGTCAAATTCATATGAAGAAATGCAAAGAAGTCTTTCAAGTTTTGTGAATACACTCATCTGAGAAGGGAGTGCCCCACTGCAGTATTAGCACACTCCTTACTAATGCTTGAAGGGGTGTAATAGAAAAGTATTACAGTGCTGGGCATGTGTTTCAGCAGACTGGAACATGCTACAGAGTGTAACTACAGTTAAAATACAAAACCATTTGAAACTATTCACCAGCTTTTTATATATATAAAATATATTAATATATACTATATACGCTATATATACTATATAATTTATACATTAATATGTTATATAGAATATTAATAGTATATATAAAAATATTCTGCTTCTATACTCCTTTAAGGAATAGCAAGCATTTTGCTTGTAATCTTACAGCTGTCTAATGTACACAAGATAACTGGTAACGAAAATCACCAAGTGGGAAGATGAAATGACTAGGGTTGCTAAGAACTGCAAGAGCTTTATCTACTGTTGCCTGCAGCAAGACTGGGTGGAGAAGCAGTATCAGTGTTTCTGATTGTAATTAATAACTGATTTTCCACACTGTAGAAAGGCAAAGCAGGATTCTACATCATATGGAAATAGATCTGAATAGATCTTCCTTTAAGAACAATAAATAATAACCGATTCCTATTTCAGAAATTGGCAATTGAGAACATCCCCACAGGTCATGCTTCCAGTTTGCTGGTAGCAAAATATGGTGGCACTTAGTCTCATGAAATAAATGAATAAACATAATATTTTAAGCGTGTTTCATTGACACAAGATTTATCAGATCTAAAATAATCTGACTTCTGATAACTGTCTTTCATGTTAGTAAATTGACTTTACTGCTTAACTCATAATATTTACTGGGGCTACTCATCTAATAAGCTTAAAACTTATTGCCTGATACCAGTATCAGTTGCAAGGGAATTTGTCATGTCTCCTTCATGTTGTCAAGTTAAAACTTTTGCTTCTTTTTATCTCCAGCTATCTACTGCCAGCAAATCTCTGTCTTATTTTTTCTGCTGTTATTTGGTGGAGGAAGAAAATCCTGGTGTGGAATGTACATATCTCTTAGCTATGGGCCATAACCCTGCAGCACCCTTGGCTGTCCTGGCTAATGGGCTGTGTGTTGTTTTCGAAGTGTCTTCTTTCTTTTTTCTCAGTGCCATCTGTCTCTTTGCTGGGGATTCCTTCTGCCAAGCAGGTAACTGCTGAACAGCCACTACAGCGAACTTTGGAAACCTCATTCCTTCCCAGTGGTAAAAGTCTATGCATTCTCCAAAAGGGCTTGGCATATGCTTTGTGGATCCATTCGTAAGTATGGGTCTTGTCATTGCCTGGTTTATCAGAGAAAAATCTCTTTATCTCTGTAAGCTGCCCTGATCGGTGTGGCACAAGAATCTAGAACTTGCCGTTTATCCTTTCGTAGGAGTAAGCTACTGGAGAAAGCTGGTCATGAAATAAAAGTGGAAGCTTTGCTGCAACTGTTTGCAGCTGCCACACCATGAAAGCCATCAACTAACCCCCAAAAACATCTGACCTATTTACATAGTTGTCAAGCACAACAAACCTGTCTTCCTTGTCTTCCTGTCATGTGGAGTTTCTGTCTTAGCAAATTGATAATGCTTTATTAAAGAATTATTTATTTTCTTAAAGTACCAGGATTGTTAGTACTAGCAAGATCACAATATGATGTGGGAGTATGGTTATCCATAAAGAATTCAAATGAATAAACAATCTTCTGCGGTGTTCAAGGCCAGGTTGGATGAGGCCTTGGGTGGCATGGTTTAGTGTGAGGTGTCCCTGCCCATGGCAGGGGTGTTGGAACTAGATGATCTTAAGGTCCTTTCCAACCCTAACAATTCTATGATTCTAATCTGGGTCAATTTTGAAATCAGTTTGTGTTTCTAAGCCAAAAGATTTTTGTTGTCAGTCTTTGAGGGCTATCAAAGCCTAGTAAAATCAGGGCTTTGTAGGTTCTTTTATGATAAAGAAGGTGGTATGGGATGTATAGTTTGCTGATATGCATAGCAAGAAACCTAAATGTGCTTGGAATCTTTCTCAGATACAATTGTGACCTTCTTCAGGTCATCTTCCTCATCTCCACAAAGTTCAAAATCAGGTGGGTTTGTTTTGTCCTGAGATTTTTACTCCCATGTCATTCTTAGAGGAGTTGAGTATGTGAAGAGTTCTCATATATTCACATTTGAATTTTATTATTATTATTTTATTATTAGGTCATACTATGCTACCTAAGCTTTTTCTCACTCTTTTATAAACTCTGAAGTGCATCGTTGCATACTAATGCATATGTGGTCAAGAAACTGGGAAAAGTGAGATTATATAAGAACAGTAACTAACACGTATGTTAAAAATCAGTAGTAAATTCAAGAAGTGAAAAATTTGGAAATATGAAGTTCACAACAATTTATTCTTTTAGCTAATAAGGTTTCCGTCAGTTGTTTCCTCCTTGTGATTCAATGCATACCACTATGCATTCACACTGTTAGAACTGTGAATACAACATAATTCCTCATCACCTTTTCTCTATCTACTCATCACTTTCCAAACATGGTAAAGTGTAATCCCTGCCTGGGAGGGAAAAGAAAAAAAAACCAAACATATTTAAGATTAAGATTAAAAAAAAATACCAATTTTGTGTGGGAAATATGAAATGGGGCCAGAAGCATTGGTATATCTCTTTAATCAAATTACACTCTGATTGCCATTGGTTTTAGTGGTGAGATTTTTAGGAGTGAGTTGGAAAAAACCCTGTTTTATACCATTGTATTTAGGCACACAGAAGATAAATTACGTGGACAATATTCTATTGTTTTTCTTGCTTGTAAGAGATAGATTTCTCAATGTCCATGTTCGTTTAATGTAGGGTGGATTTTGAATGTGTCAATTTCTCAATCAAGAACAAAAGTATTATCAAGTGGGCCAAGTACTTGACCTTTTTAGGTCTGTGGGAAGCACCCCTGTTCCATGAACTGTGAGACCTGCGAGCAGCAGCATGCTCCCTCTGTGTTCTCCAGCCATCAAGATGGAAGGAGAGACATGCTTTGCAGCAGAGCTCACTGAAGAGCAATGAGGTTGAAAACATGGAATCAAGGCCAGGTACTGCTAAGGACATCATATGGTCTCCTCAGTGCAAACCTCTCTTCCCCTTCTCCAACCAAAGCTAGTATCTTCCACCTGTTCCCATGCAGCTCCTTCCTCCTGCTTCAGCTCCTTGCTCCAGTTTCCTCTTCCTCCCCAGCTCAATCTCTCCTCGGTTTAATTCCTTGATGCTGTGTTACTATTCTTGGGTCTGGCACCCGGTGCTACAAACCCAAGAGTCAGAACTGCAGAGCAAGTCCTGGCAAGGCACTCCCTGACAGGCCAGCCGGTGCAGAGGGGGAGGCCTGCTTTCAGCACCTACATGCTGGCGTGTCTCCACTCAGCACTGGGAAACTGATGCTGCTTTTTAACTATTGTCACTTGCTCTGGTTTGGATACTTTTACAATGATAAAAGGTGCACCACTGATGCCATCTCAGCCAGATCTCCAAGCCCTAGCTGAAAACATGTTGATCTGGGAGATTCTCTGTGAAATAGCTATTAATGTTTTGGTTTAATACATACAAACCAACATATTTTCTAATAATAGAAACAGCTAAAACATATTGCCTTGAATTTTTACAAGTTATTCTGCTTCAGGCTCGGAAAATTTCTGTGTGAGCAGTTAATATCTGCAGAGTTATAAGTTACTGAAAACGTGAGGCACTCCTATTTGAAGACAGCACTGATAATTCTACCTGTAATTTGAAATGGGGAAGAAACCTTGTAAATATCAACATTGCTAAGGCAGTGGATGAAATTGATTGATAGTTTGAATGACTGCTCTGTCCTATAATGTGATGTACAGCTAAACCTTACAGCTGCTTGCACAACATCCTCTTCCCCCTAGATCATCAGCACATGACACACATGTACAGGCACCATAATGACACAAAATCCTGACACCATATGAGAAGCTCAGCTTGCTAGCCAATACATCATCTCTCTACTGAGTATGAAAATATGTTGTTTTTATTTAAGTTCACTATGTTTATTTCAGTGTCTAGTATTTATATGCCTATGGATGAGAAATATCAGACAAAAATGCATGTATTATAGGTTTTTATCATACTCTGTCTTCAGATTTCTGCCTTCAGATTAATCTTTAACTGCTGTTAATCCAGCACCAGAGCAAACAGCAGTGGTTTAGCCGCAGTACCATCCCACAGCCACATTGCAAGAGTAGCCTTTGGTAATTTCATCCTGCTTCAACCTCATCCTTTTTCTGGGGCTCTCTCTTTAAACTTGATACTTAAAGTTACTATGTTGCAACTGTTTTCTGTTACAGGATTTTATCTGGGCAGTGTTTTTGCTTCTCTGGCACCACTTCTGTTCATCAGCTGTGGATTATGAGCATTTCCGTGATTTGTGTTTGAGCGCACACTCTTTTTACCTGTGATGACAATTGTTTGACAAAATTCTGCCAAAGACAAAGCCCCAACCTCCTCCAGCCCCAATTAATGTCTTAAAGAACCAGGTGCCTCCAATCAGCTGAAATAGATCAATTATAAATTTTTAAGAAGAAAATCTCTTCTGCAGAGGATACCAACTGTAGTATTGGCAGAGCCACTTAAAACCCCCTTATGATGTTGTAACATGCCTTGTCCTTGCAGACCTGAGCTGGCAGGTGGCTGCAGCTCTCAAATCTGCTGTAGGATCAGTTTAGGGGAAAGTCCATACCTCCACAAGAGGTGAGCATCAGCCTCCTCTAGAAATGCTGCACCACTTCAGCAGGGCAAGACAAGGAGGTACATGATTAAAAAAACCAGCAAAAATATGTTTGCATAGGTCCCTTCTTTATTCTGCATAGTTTGGGTTTGAGAATGGGAGATGGCACGAATGTTTTCACTGCTGTCATTGTGATGGTGGTGCATTCAGGCCTGAGAATAGTTAGGACTAATACACACATAAAATCTGATAAACGGGTTTTTTTCAGTCAGCCTTTTACCTATTAACCCACTTTACGTTTCGTGTATATACCTCCTTGGACTAGAGGCAGAAAATTGAAAACTTTCAATAAAATGTTAGGTTTAGTTCAGTAAACTTAATTCTTTACACTCACATACTTTATAGATGTTTATATCTCTTAAGTGGGTGTAAGTGCTAACAAATCACAATTTCAGAGCACCAAAACAGTCCGACTTACTTACAAGGTGTAAATAACCAGGATAATATACATAATAATTCATGTAGAACAACAAGATATACTACAGCTCTTCATTGCCATCATTTTGCTTACATTTATTAAAAGGGCAGCCCTGATCCTTATTTTTTATCGTATGTACACGTTGCTTATATTAATCGCTGAAAACCTTGTAAAAATGAAATAAATAAAACGTTTCCCTTGTTCATCTCTTACAAAATAGAAAGATTATTCTATATTTTCTTCTCTCCTTGCATTTCCCTCATAAGGAACAGATAAAGACTTGCAAGCTTTTTGCTGTCAGGTTAGAGAATACAGCAAGATACTTACAGCACAATACCTGAAGCTAAAGCACTCTCAGCCTCGGAGAGCAAAGAATAAAATTCAGCTTTCTAGCTCACTGCAGTTTCCCTGTGCCTATTTAGAGAGCCAAAACTCAACACTGTTTAATGTTCTGATCTGAAAATAGAAGCAGATCAAAAAAATTAGAGGACGTAGAAGAATAGGGAGCAAACCACAGTTTGAGACTGCGTATGTTTTCAAGGGAGGATACGTCATATTTACTCTTTGTGTCACAACAAAGAGCCTCTTGGTAAGTGCTTAGTCCTGCTCTGAGGAAAGGGAGGCTGCTCTGCCTCTGCTGTACACTGCCCTGTCTGTAAAAAGGGCAAAGCATGATGCTGCAGACCATAGGCTCATATGGCAGAGGTTACCATCACCCCAGTAAGCCTTTTGCAGTTTGACACTATAGTCTCATTTTTTAATTAGCAAAGGTGCCACTGAGCTTTGAGGATCCAGGATCTGATCTGTATACAGAGTCCCTTAAGCAGTCATCTCCCTCTGACACATGTTGTTTCTGTTTCCACCCAGAGCATGCTTCTTTCTCACTTACAGTTGTCACAGTCAGCACTTAACTTACACAATCTCTCAGCCTGAGCTCCTTGCTCTGTGAGATCTGGTATTATTATTGCTTATTATTTGCTACATACTTGTGGTCTCAGAAAACGATGGCGGTTATTGCTGAAACCAGCACAAGGAAGATGCCTGCCTGCCTTCGGCTGACAGAAGGCAGAGAAGGGCTGTGCAATGTAAAATGGAGGTCACAGTCTCCCTGAGCTTCTCATCACAATATTGTCAGCTAATACATATAAACAGCCCTCACTGCTCAAATTCTTGCTGAATGAACACTGACTTCCTTGCTTGCCTTTTCCTTCTTCCCTGCTTTGCCTCATGTCTCAGCCAGCATTCCCTCTAGATTCTCCCGCTTCCCATGTGCCTGTGATGCCACAACACAGCTCCATTGCCTCCATGTGTTCAGCCCTGCTTCTCTTCTCCTGATTTCCTTCCTCTCTCACACAAGTTAGCACTTCCTCTGGAAAACTGTTCCAGAATGCATCACACCTGCTTACAGAAACCATGGCAGTGACTCTTGGCATAGCCAGGCCTGTTTCCCTGAGCCACATCGTGCCTGATGCCACCAGCCTCTGCCAAGCAGGCACCATTTGCCGTGGTGCAGCTTGACAGTGCCCTGCAGACCTGTTTTACATGGTCACCTTTGGCCAGAGCAGCAAACAGCTAATATGTGAAACCCCTTACACAGCCTTCCTTAAGCTCATAATAAGATCTCTGAAAAACTCTTCACCTGAAAACCCAAATTCATCTGCTAGCCCAGCAGCCATGCCCTACACCTTCCACCAGTTTTAGCAGAGCTGGCCCTCTCATCCTCCAAAACCAGCTGCAGAAGGAATGATGCAGAAGAAACAAGACATCTCCCAAGTGAGTCAGCTTAGGTGTGTGTAGTAGCCTACTTACTGTATCCCCAGAAGCACTGCCACAGCTTCAAGGAAGTCTTGTTATGAAAGGTGTGGGAAGAGATAAAGATGAACCTGGTGAGTCACAGGAGCATGCTTGGGGCAGAGCCTGCCTTCAGGACTTGGGAACACTCCCACCTCTAAGACCTGATAATAGGCAAGAAAGAAGGAAGCAATTAATAATTAAAATAATTGTGGAATAAATTAGAATAATTAGTATCCTTATTTATCTTCCTAAGTGTTGTCCAAACTGGAATCTTGACATTCCAGGCCCACTGGTTTTGTGTCATTCTATGAAGTGGAAGCATTCTCCATTGTTAGGTCTTCTTAGATGAGAGTTATAATCTGTGGCACTGTCTGCCTGGGCAGAGGCACAGCTCCTCAGTTGGTAGGATGCATTGAACTAGGAAATGGGAGTAGCAAAGCAATGGCAAAACCATTTGGCACTCCAGATATTTTGCACCCCTTCCCAGTAGGTGGGTCTGTCTTGGGGGGCCAGAGGTGCCAGTTCATAACCCACTGAGCCTCTACATAGGGCAGAGAGGCTGTGAAGCACAGCCTGCTGGGTTTGGCATGGGAGAGAAGGTACATGAGGTTTTGGGATCCACAAAGAGAAAGCTGTTGCAGAAGATAGAAGATAGGTAAAGATAACGTAACCATTCCTCCTGCACTCTCCTCCCAGAGATACCCTAACCCCACAAGCCCACATCTGGGGTTGCTTCTGTGCTCCTGAGGTTTCTCTGCTTTTTCCAGTCACACTCACCACAATTATAGTTGGTCTAAATGGAGGTTTTTAACCTGTTTAATCCTTGCAGCTTAGACACATGGTGAGTAGTCTTGCATGCAGTTGTGTCTCTAGTTCTTAGGACTCCCAGGTACTCTCCCATACAGGTATGGGGAGGGCCCAGGATTAGCTTGCACAGTCAGATATGCTTAGGCCAGTGTAACTTCATGTTACAGAAATATAAGGTATTTCCTATGTAGATTTTTATTGCCTAAACCAGTGTCATATCAAGGGTGCCCAGTCAGCAGCTATTTGGGTGCGGGCAGCAGAAAGGAAGACACCCCTTCCCTCCCACTCCTGCCAGCTGAACCTGTGCCAGTCACCCAGGGGTCTGTGAGGCTGCCAGCACCGACCAACCTGCCCTACATGGGCATGGGGTGGCTGGCAAAACCCCCCAAGCACAGCCAAAGTACACTAATGGGATCCTGCAGAATTGCAGGGATCTCTGCCATGTGTTAAGTAACAGGAAACAGAGAAAAAGATGTTAGAGAAATAATGTGGGGAGGCAGAAGAGAGAAAAAGTAAGGGCAAAATAGGTAGTACATCCCATCTTTGCATGAAGCAATCGAGATCTCTCACTACCACAAAACACAGTATAAGCGTACATAGTGACTTCAAATGGCTAAAGATGCTTTAACAAGCAGCCAGCTTCTGAACTTGGCATACACAGTTCACATTGTACTGGCAAAGGCAGTAAATTCCCTGTGCTGCATGAGCCCAACCTTTAGTTTTCTCAGTCGGTTTGTGTTAGATCACAACTCTGACTACTGTCAGGAAGAGCATCCTCTGGGTAAGAAGTGAATAAAAACTGCCAAGTGCTCCATCACTAACAAGAAGTTTGTGTTACAAAAACAGCCATGAGCGTTGCAATGACACTGTCTCCATTATTTTTCCTGCATGTTTTCCTTTAAATATTGGGTAATTTTTAAAGGAAGGTTAAAAAACCTCCTCTGCGAGGTTTCCCATAGCAGACGAAGCTTGGTGGTGGGAAGGCCTGCCATCTGCATTATTAAAGTCACATGTAAGCACCATGGGAAGCTGACAAGATGCTGGAGACAGCATAATGAACAAAACTTTTGTACTGTTCATACTTCCAGTGATTCATAAAATATTGATAGCAGTCCTGAGAGCGTGGTGGCCAAGAGGGAGGCCACTTCATCCACAAGGAATGTGCTAATGAAAGGACACAATAGGATTTCATACTCTGAGAAATTCCCCGGAGGGAATAGAGCTCCGCTTTTCACATTTGAATTGAATGGCAAGAATAAAAACAGGTGGGAGAGCAGGAAGAAAGTCCCATCTTGAACAAAAGAGAGGGACAGAGGGCTCCAACTAGGCTGGGAGATGGGGATGAGGGGTAAAAAGGTAGGCTCCTAGAACTCAGCAGCGGGCTGGGAGGTCCATCTCAGCATTCAGCATAAGGCGGCTACTAGTTGACTCATTCTTTAATTTACGTGACCAAGATAGGCCCCTAAAGCCCTAAATGACAACGAGGCAATAACCAGCCATCAGCCACACCCTAAACTGCATTTTAATTTCCTCTTTTGTGACATCAAGAATGCAGCCACCTCCTTTGCTGGAATAGCGCGCACTCTCCTGCATTTAAGCCTGTTCAGTGTTAGCAGTGAATTCAGGGAGAGCAACAAATGCGAGATGCATTTCTCCCGGGAGCAATGAGCAGGGACCTCCTCGGGGCTACCAGCAGAAAGACAGCGACCTGAGGAGAATCACATGGACTGGCATTCATGTTTCATCCCACTCCAGGTTTGTTAATTCAATCCAGATAAGCAGTTTTCCTGAAGACATCCAGCCACTCACCTGAGATTGGAAGCTCAGCTGCAGAGGCAGGCAGCTCGTCTCACTCAGCTCCGACCATTGCTTCCTAAAGGCCGGTTCCAGAGTCAGTTTCACTTGTGCAAACCCGCTGACATGCCCCAAAGGACGGGAACTGAGCAACATGGTGAGGGGTTTTCAGACAGCTCATGGAGATTGAGTCTAACTCAGTATCTTCATAGTGCATGCTTAATATAGGCACTAGAATGATTCTGTTGTGCTCAGAGTTACAAACGCATTGCAAGTAGAAAATTAACATGTACTTGCCTCTAAATTCAGTCAACAGAAAAAGCCAGCCTGGATATATGAAATTGAGAATGTTATCTATGCACTCAGCCATCAAAGACCAAATTCTTCATTTTTTTCCTAACTTAGTGTAACCTGTTACAGCCAAATTACAGTTACTGAAGCTACCACCAGTCAACACAGTCCAGGTTATAGTCCCATCCAGCTGGCAACTGTCTTTTCCTTCCTTATTCATTTATCTTATTACTGAATGTAATATCTTAGCTGCCACTGGAACAGTTTAAGACAAAGTCAAGCTTTTTTTTTTTTCTTTATTATTTTTTTAACAATGCATTTGCACAGAGTTAGAATGAGAGTGATGATTTAAATCAGACTTAAAAAAAGCAAAAGACTTACCTATTTGCAGCTTAAGAGTGATTTCTTTCTAAGCCACTCCCAGTAAGCAGCAGTTCTGCATGTGTAGTGAATTCCGTGTTTATAAATGTTACTATAGTAACTGTATCCCTAGCCACAGGCTGGTACTTACTGTTCTGGTTATCTAGTGAACAGCAAGGTAAAAAGGGGACGGAAAAGAGATACAGTATTGCATGACAGCTTTGCTCTTGACGATTCAAGAAGGGACTGCAGTAAAAGTATTTTTAATATGTATACTAGCTGGTGCCTTACAGTATGGAATAGGGCAGTGTTTTTCCCACTAGACCCTCACAAACACACCATGAAATGTAAAGAAATATTCGGGCATTTAACCAAAGTATCTACTTTATGACAACTTCTCTCTGGTTTTACTTAGATGGAAGCAAAAGCTTCTCAGACTTTTAAGGACCCTGAAAAATAAGGTGAAAGAATAAGGTTGTTTGCCTAGGCTGTAATGCTATGAACACCCCATGTGCTGCTTCAGGCATAAATGCACACTGAGTGGTCTTAGCAAAACATCAGAGGAGTTACACACCTGTGTGAAAACAGCAATTGTATTTTCACAGTTGAAGCTGGTAATTCATTTATGGGCAACCATAATGGTGGGTTAATTATCATTAGTTTGCTGTTTAAAGGAGAAGCTGGTGTTGTCTTTCAATAAAAAGAAAATAAAAAATAAATCCCATATTTGGGGATGTAAAGGCTACAGCTCCCAGAAAAACTGCATGTCTGTGTTTGGGCACGGGTATTGAGTGGTCCATAGGAGGCAATACGTTGTTCCAGATGCACTCTTTACTTGTAACATTTGCTACCGAGGAAGCTCAGTGGGAAAGCTGAAAGTGAAGCTAAGCAAGAGCAGTTTCATTTTCAAGGCGGAGAAGAAAGCCTAACCCTAACCGGCAAGAAAAAAGCAAGCGAAGAGGTTCTTAAGTGGCTGTTACATACATCGCTAATCTGTTAATTGAAAACATGATTCAGGCACTCTAAAAAAATAGTTTAAACCCCCTATAATTCTCACTCAAATTTACGACAAACTGGAGGGTTTGTTTCCCTTTATTTTTCGCGACGCTCGGGGCCGCCGCCGAGGGCAGCCTTCCCTCCACCTTAACAGTCCGTCTTAAAGCCCCGGGGATGGCAGCAGCCATCTTATGGGTCGCTGTCACGGCTGCTGGCGAAGCCCGAACCCAGCCCCTACCTCCGCCGCGGGGCAGGTCCCAACCTCCCCCGTCTCCCCCCCCCCCCCCCATCAACCCCCTGTTGATTTTGAAACCTCAGCCAAAAAAGCCCAAACTACCAAGCCCAGATCCCCTTTTCATTAAAATACTACAGCGTTTATTCCACACACACACACCCCACACACCAGTTATGCCAGCTCGATGAATAATCTGATGCTTGAAAACATCCCCAGGAGCTGAGAAGGTGATGGAAAAGGGAGAGCATAGGGAAAATGTTTTGTCCCTCTCTCCCCCACTCCAAATACTACTTCTAACTTCACACAAGCCTGGAGTCTTCTTTGCACGCCCCATGCAAGGTGTCAAGGCCCTGGGTGGCCACGCACAGTGATTCCTTCCGCAATAATATTGCTACTCCAGGTTTATACATCAAAGAGCCACAGATCCCAGACAAACGAAACGCTCAGCCTCAATCCCGACCTCCTAAACCGTGATACCGCACTATACAATTGTCATTTGCGGTTTCTCGCAGCTCGACCACAGGTTTTACATATGTGCAATGGAGCGTAACCGCCTCAAAACCAAAGCACTTTGCTTCTGTGCATAGAGTGCAGTTTCTGTGGCGGGATCACTTAATTTTATCTTTCAGTTAAAAGGTAATCCCTTTGTGACAAGTTGACTGCTGTTAACACCTGTCCTTGGACAAATAAAACCCTCAAAGCAAAACAAACAAACAAGAAACAAACAAGCCCCAAAACCATGATGAGAGGAGCTGAGCGAAAGGATTTGAAACAAACTGATGTTTATATATTGAATTAGAAGCCAGCCATCAAAGCGCGTAGTGCGGAGATGCAATGGTTAACTCAAAGTAGTGTCACTACAACGGGGGACCGAGGCTGGGCAGCCCCGCGGGCTCACCGGGCCTCAGGCGCGCAGCCGGTGCCACCTCTTTCTAGGGCGACTTTCCCCGCAGCCCCCCGGGGCGGCTCCGTACCGGCCGCCGCTCGCGAGTGCCGCCGATATCCGCTCCTCCGCGGGGAGCAGGGCACCGCCCGCCACCGCGCAGCTCCCGCGTAGGGACGCGCGCAGCGCCGGGTGCCGCCCCCCCCGCCCGGCGGGGCAGGAGCCGCCCGCGGAGCGGCGTGTCCCTCCTACCGCCCCCCTCCCTCCCCCCCGGGGAGCAGCCGGCGGCGGCGCGGCGAAGGGGAGGGTCTAGGGCCGGGCGCACCGCACCGCGCCGGCCGGCCGGACCGGCGGCTGCCGGCGCGCCGCGGGCATGGCGGAGCCTGGCGGCGCCGGGACCGGGGTAGCGGGCTCCGGCGGCGGGCCGCAGCAGGGCTCCCCGGCCGCCGGAGGGGTGGCCGCCGGGGGGCCTGCCCGCAGCGCCGCAGAGAGCCCCGGGGGGCCCGGCTCGGCGCGCACCTCCGGGAAGAAGGCGCAGCTGCGCGCCGCGCCGCGGGCTAAGAAGCTGGAGAAGCTGGGCGTCTACTCCGCTTGCAAGGTACCCGGCCGCGGGCGCCCACCCGCCCAATGGAGGGTGGGGATTGACGGGAGGGAGGGGAAGGAGGGAGGCAAGCGGTGAGGGAAGGGCTGTGCCGGGCGGGGGAGGTGGCCCCGCTGCAGTCCGCCGCTCCCCGCGGAAGTGGCGATGCCGGTGGATCCGACGGCCGCAAAAATAAACCCCGAGCGCAGGGCTCGCGGGCAGCTTCGCCCTCCCCCTGCCGGAACCGGGCGGAGCGGAGGTGCCCGTCCCCGGCGTCCGTCTGTCCGCCCGTCCTTCCGCGGAGGCAGCGGCGGGCGGGGCGGCGCGCGGTGCCGGCAGTGAGCGCTGGGTTAGCAGCGCTGCAGCCGCAGATGCCCGCCGCGTAAACATCCCGGCGGGGAGCGGGGACACCCGCTGGGGTTTGTCCCGGCCTCGGAGGAGGGAGGCGCCGCCGGTTGGCCGGGGCGCGGCGGCGGCCTCGCTGTTGACGCCGCCAGAGCCTTCGCTCCGGGCTGGCACCGTCGCCAGCTGCTTTGGCAGAGGAGCGAAGGGGCGCGGCCTCCGGTTTTGGGAAAGTTGTGTCCCCGCCGGTCACGTAGCGCTGTCCCGGTGACCGGGGCCCTTACAGCCAGCGGGCACCGCCGTCCACCTGCGCCCTGCCCTGGCGGGATCGCTCCTCCAGTGCCTGCCCTCGTACTCGGAAGCTGCCTTGGGCTTCCCTCCACGAGCACTTTCCCCGCGGTTCTATTCTCGGTGGGAGAAGTGGGACTTGCCTGTTTGTTGGAGATAAGGGGGGGCTCGGTCAGAGCTGCTGCCCTCGGAGGTCTGTGACAACATGGCTGTGCGTGCACATGCGGTGTGCAGAGCAGGCCCAGTGTGCTCTCTCTGAGCTTTGGCCGTGCTGCTGCTGTCAGGGCAATTCCTGGATGCACAGTGGGTCTGACATGTTCAAGTTGGCAGTGCTGATGTCAGATCCCTTACTAATGCTTGCAGCGTTGAAAATAGCTGATTGTGAGAAATGTGCATTTCATTTTCTCTGTTCTCTTACTGATGGCAAATCATAGAATCACAGGATGGTTTGGATTGGAAGGAACCTTAAAGATCATTTATTTCCAACCCCCTGTCATGGGCAGACACCTTGCACTAGACCAAGTTGCTCCAAGCTCTGTCCAGCCTGGCCTTGAACACTTCCAGGGATGGGACAGCCACAGCTTCTCTGGGCAACCTGTGCCAGTGTCTGAGTACCTTCACAATAAATAACTTCTTCCTAGGATCTAATATAAATCTACCCTCTTGCAGCTTAAATCCGTTCTCCCTTGTCTTATCACTACATGACCTCGTAAAAAGTCCCTCTTCAGATTCCTTGTAGGTCCCCTTTAGGTGCTAGAAGTCTGCTGTAAGGTCTCGCTGGAGCCTTCTATTCTGTAGGGTGAACAACAAATTTGTTGTTAAGCAACAAATGTTAAGTGAAAGGCCAAACTAACTGCTAATGTACATGAGGAAGCATCACAGTACAGCTCTATAGTCCTGCCTGGTGGTGAGAGGAGCTTTAGCTGTGTGCTGAAGGCATCGCGCAATATTGTCATGTGAGGACAAATTGAGGAAGCCACATACATTTCAATTTCTTGGCTGTTGCCAAATGTGGTGGCAACTCTGCTTCAGCTTTGGTGCATACATGGACATTGCAATATTACACTAGTGTCAGCAAGTTAAAAGAGCAGCTGGTGTACTTGAAATGGTGGCTGTGTGGCGTAGGTGGAAGCTTTTCCAGTGCCTAGTCCCCTTTGCACCCTCATTTTTTATTGTTGCCAAGGCTTGCTGTTAAATGAAGCTGTCTGTCAGGAGTATGTGTGTGTGAACTGCTTTTTTTCTTCCCTGGTCAGTTTTCTTCCTGATGTATCTCCAGATGATCTTTGTGAGGGTAAAAGGCTGAGGAGTGTTGCCCCAAAGGGTGTTGTCTGCTTGGTGATAGCTTGCGCTGCTGGTGCTCTGCTGGGGTACCCTTGCTGGCCCTCTTCTGTAGGAAGTCCAGGGTGCATGCCCCATTGGTGCTCTAGTGATGGCGCTCTAGAACAGGACCTGTGGCTGGGGATATCCCAGAGCCTTTTCCTCCAGCCAGGATCTAGGCACAGCCACAGCTCTGAACGCTGCTCTGTGCGCAGATTAAAGTGGAAAACCAATCTTTGCTATTTCAGTTCTCTTTGGTAATTATCTGGCACGCAACTTGCGTTCAGATCTCAAACCAGGAGCAAGTAGACAGAGGCAAAGCTCCTTGTAAACTAATCAAGTGGCTTCTCCTGTGGGATAAAGGAGGAAGGATGGCTCGGGATGGGAGCATGTGTTGCTTTTCTTCCTGAACACCTGGCAGGTGCTCCGAAAAGACACTGTTTGGCTGGTAGCATCAGTGGTTTGCAAGAAACTGTAGCGGTGCAGAGTGTGACTTCGAACTTTTTGTTACTATGGGTTGCAACTTTTCTTCCATTTATTTTGGGTTTCTGTGTGTGAGTTCAAAAGAGTGTGAGAAGGCAAACACCATCTCTGAAGGGGATGTTTGTGTCCATTCAGGTAGTGGCTGTATGTGAATCTTGTGTAAATATACACAGAGCTGTACAAGTTGGAGTGCACAAAATATGTAATGGCACAAAGCATCTCATAGTGTTGATCATCTTCTTCCACATGAATTTGTCACGGAATTCAGCACACAGAGTTTACTAGGAACTTAACCTCAGAGATGCTGGCAGTAGCAGAGGCAGGGAGCCTGTGTTTGCTAGGGATGAAGAGCAGCAACACTAGAAGATGGAGAGGCTGGTGGTGGTGTAGAAGTGAGTCTCACAGGTGACAGCAGAAATGCTGAGCAGAAGGGGGTGGAAGGCGCTGCTCTGGGGTAGGGTACTCAGTCCCCAAGAGGGACCTCCTGGACCTTCCTCAGTGATCCCTTTTCTTCATGGGAAATTCAGTCAAAGACTGCTGGCAAAGACATATTCGGTGTGTGCATATTCTGAGTAGAACGAAAGTGAAGTTAAGGGAGCTGCTCTCCAGGCTAGAGAAATGTGGGGTGTGTTTCTTTTTCCTGCTAAAGAATGGGAGGCTTGTAGCTGTTGAGCTGCTCCACTTGTGTAAGAAAAGGTTGGGGTGAAAAGAAGGTAACAGGCTCTTCTGTGTAAGACAAATCTTCCTAAGTGTCCAAGTTTGGGGAGAGTAAGATATATATTAGGAGTTGGCACAGTTCTCACAACGTCACAGTAGTGCTGTATGTTGTGCAGGGTTTTGTATTTGGCATTTGCTCTGTCTGTGCATGTGAATGGCTATATACATCATTTTGGTTTTATCCAGTGTGAAACTGAGCATTAGGCATGCAAGCTTGCAGCACTTTTATATAAAAGCAACACTGTGTGACTTGCACACATAAATATTTTTAATGAAGATGTAGGAGGAAGTCTCCTCAGATTTTCTTTCCCCTATTGGTTTACAGTATGAACTCCCTCCAGTCTCACTGGGAGTTTTTCTTATAAACAAGTTGATATATGTACTATTAGTATACTAAGTTTTCTGTAAAATTGGTTATTTCTCAGTATATATCTTACAGTAATGCCTGAATGCTTATAAGTACAGTTAGAGCCCAGTAGCCGAAGGCATTTGCACAAGTAGCAGGGAATAATACCTCCTTGAAGAAAGACTTTGTGCTTTAGATAAACAAAATTGACAGAGAGTGGGAAGGGTTATGGTGAGATGACTTGGCCAAGGCCCTATGGCAGGTTAGTGAGTGGCAGAGGCTGCAGTAAAATCTAGAGTCACTTCTCCCCACTTCTTATCCTAGAGTGACCTCTGTGGAGTTTTCTGATTCTACACAAATACGATTCTACACAAATACGAGTTCACAGGGTAAATATGTACCACCGTTTCTGTAATGAAATATTTGTATTTACCCTGACTTTCATAAGACAGATTAAGAGGAGGCAGACTTGGCTGTGTTACTGCTGGGCACTGTATAGTGTGACTACAGATCCTTGAAGCACAACTTGAAACGTATTAAAGTTGTTTTCTGCAGAAGTGCAGAAGGAGACATACACGACATCTAAAGCATCATCATTTTCATATTGGGATGAATCTCTTTTATAATGTCACAGGCTTAATTAAAGCATCTTCCTTTAAATTAAATAGGAAATCTTCCATTACCTTTACAAGGTGGGAATTGGGCTGCTATTATTAATAAAAGCTTTATATGGTAGCCTAAGTCTCTTCTGTAAGTGAAACTGGAAAATACAGGGAATAAAATATTTGGTTTGATCAATAAAGAACATGTCCTTAAAGCTGAACATTGAACTGATTATGGGTCACCTGATACATACGAGTGGCTCGCCAAGCAGTGTCTAACTGTCTGGTTGCTGGGTACTGGACATTTGAGTAGGAAAAAAATATGCATTTTAAATTCATCTGTGTATTTGTGATAGTTTGTGTGATGTGCTTTGTTAAAAGCAACAATTTGAGATTCTTGCTTGCAGGAAAAAACTCACAGGGTATTTTACATGGCTATTGTGTTGGGAAGAAAAATATTTTTTCTAGAATAATTATACTTGCTGGAAATAGAAAGGTTTCTAATGTTGTGTATATATAATCTGTTGGGTCTGCTTTGCATTTCAGGTATGAAACAGGGCAACCTGTATGATTTTGAGTTGGAAAGAGAGCCCAGCATAACAGCCGTTTTGAAATTCAGTTTTAAAACTGCTGGTGTCTTCGACTTTGTAATTAAGTTAGCTTGAAGTTTGCATATTCACTACCTGAAAAGGGAGGAATGTTTTAGTCCAGAAGTTACTGTAACATTTCTCATTTATTTATTATCATTGAGACACCTGAAACCCACTTAAAACCAGTGCAATGTTGTAACTTTCAGGTGCTTCCTTTTTAAATAAAAATGCTAACAATGTATGCTAAATATGCTGGCTTGTTTGTTTATTTTTTTTTTTCCCCACTGTTCATTTTTGACCTGCTATCAGTATATTCAGTATTTGAAAGGAAACAGTAACTTTAGTTTGTCCAGAGTTTCAGTTTTCACTGCCCAGAGGTATCAGATAGTTTGATTTCCCACATCGTAACCTAACATGGAAGGGGTCAAAAAAATGATTGAAACTTTATTGTACAATGCAAAATGTATGTAATTTTGGCACTTTTTTTTTTTTTTTTTTTTTTTTTTTGGGGGGGAGGGGTTAGGGCAACAATGTTTAATTGTGTTTTATAACATTGCACTCATCCAATTTTATTAAAAACTGCCAATGAAGATGCTGTGTTGGTGATCCCTGGGCCTGCAAAGATGACAGTCATTACTTTGCAGGCTTCAATAAGGCAGAAGTCCCCAGCTTTCTCCAGTGGCTTTATCAAAACTGTGCAGATGTCCCAGAAAACAAGGCTCCAAGGACTGGATGTGATAGTTCAAATGCTTCTTTTCCTTCCTCCCCTCAAAACTGTTTTGATCTTAAATTAAGTTTTTGAGGAGGTGAAGTCATACTTTATTTTGTAATGAAGAGCAGATGAGTGGTACTTAAAAAAAGGAAGAAAGGGAAAAGCTGAAGATAGTCAATGAAAGGATTGAATGAACAAAACATCGTGGAAGCCTTAAAACAACTCAGCAATTTAAGCCACTGAGGAATGCACATTGCATATTCACTGCAAAATACTTGCACTGTCAACATCTACAATGAAAGCTCAGTTCTAAAGAGGACCTTTTCGGGTTAACATTTATGCTGCTTCTGGTGTTTTATGGAGACATTAATGAAAAAAAGTCACCCTAGTAGTTGTTTGAGAAAGGTCTCTGGAATAATTTGAACAATACGAATTAACAGCTGCTTCAGAAAGATCTGGCGAGGAAGTACTACTGACAGCAGAAAAAATCTGCTGTTGAACACGCTGTTTTTATTCTTCTGTGGGTGGGTTGATATTTATTTTTGGCAGTTTTACTGAGCTGTTATCATGATTCATACATCTGTTTGTTTGCATCTTTGCTGTTAATTATTGTGTGACACTAAAGTTTGTGTAGTTACTCACTGTTTATGGCTTTTAGGCTTGATAGTAAACACCGTGTGGTGAGCTTCTGTGAAATACTGCTTCCACTTGGAGAAATACTTCTCAAAAAGCATAAGCCTAGTCTGAGGGGTTTGGATGTTTTTGGACATGTTTCATTTGGTATGATTTAAGGCAATTAATAAAAAGCATAGTATTTATCAGTAATTTACAGCATTGAACATTTATCTGGACAGTTACGTGGGAAGGATCAAATCTTACTTCCCTAACATAATATTCAATCAATTTTTATTTGAGAACTTCTTTACAATTGTCTTTGGAATTTTCATTGGTAATAATCTCATATTCTGTCATTTTCTAGTGTGGCAGTTACTTTGTCCTTGTTTTAACTGCAAAAACTTTCATGGCGAGGAAACAGTTGCCTGTCCCACAAAGCAGATGTGGATAGCTTGTTTGGCATAGGTTTTGTCTAGCTCGAGTTGCTCATTGAAAGTGAGGTTTCACATCATCTCACAGATGCCCAAAGTCCGTGTATCAGGGCAGTCCTTGGTTCACAGGTATCACTCAATCACTGGTCTCCCTGTCTAGTCATTAAACTTTAAAAGGTGATGTAGGTCTGGATAACAAACAAAAGTAAAACTAACACTCCATGCCTGTGAACTTGTAATAGGTGGTTTCTACTGTAAAATAACATTGGGCCTTTTTCTCTTCCCTGCCAATCATATTACTCATAGAAAACATTATTACATTTTATGAGACTTAAAAAAATCCCAAGCCTGTTTTATTCTTGCCCCTATTTAATACTGAAGCCTCCCTCATGCCACATTATAAATACATGTGGTGGCAGACAGTCTGCACCCATGCAGTGAGTTTGGAGAGCTGGGGGGGCAATGTAGGTTGTCCCATTTCCAAGGCAAGTATGTGGAACTGCTTTTGCTGGGCACTTGGAGGTGGATTTCTGAGTCATTTCTGGCTGCTGAAAATGCCACTCACATCCCCTAGTACCTGCTAGACTGCCCCGGGTGTGGGCAGAGGCTGTATCACCTGGGGCCAGGAGCCCAGCTGGATAAATACTTAAACATTAGAGATGGTAAAAACCTCATGTGGTGCTTAGCAAAGTGCAGACAGCAGTTTTCTTGGTGCTCAGGTTGCTGAATATTAAAATTAGTTTGGAAGAACAATTTGCCATTAATCAACAAAGCTGTCAGTCTTAGTAGCTGTCAAGCAGTGTTCCTTTCTGTTTCTTCTGGGTGCTTCTTCCTTAGGTAAGGTGGGATTTGGAAACGTAAAAGGAAAATGAGATAGGTTCCTGAAATAGATTGCGTTAAGTATATTCAAAATTGGTTTTGAAAAATTACACATTAGTGCTGGATATATTAACATCACATTTTTTCCTGCTAAGGTTGTTTCAGTCACAAATATTATGCAGCAGTTGGCATACTTTCCTCACTGAGGTCTTGGCAGTACAAATTCATGAGTATCTTGTGACAGCCCAGTGCACAGATACCCGAACAGTAGAAAAGCATGCTTTCCTTCCAATTAGATGTTCAAATAGGAGCATGAATGATGTTAGAAGTACTTTACCAACAAAACAACTAAGGTTTTATGGATATACAGAAAATCCCCTCCTATAAAGCTCCTCTTTGGGTAACTAGAATTGGTACTTCCAACTTCTGAATAATTTCAGACACGATCACAACCTCTCCCTTCATGACCACCCCTTTTAACTGCAGTCTTTATGTGGTGTTTCATACTTTGTGAGTGTAAATAAACTTCTCAGTAAGCATCAGGTTGCATTGGTAGCGTCAGTCTTTTGGGCATCTGTTGCTTTTGTATCCAAGCCTTGCCTCAGAGAGCATCCTCTGATAGTGCAGTTATTATTTGCTTTTTTTCTGTATTTAGTTAGCCCTGCTTGGCTTGTCATAGGCTTGGTTTCAGTTGAGTGATTCCTTGTTGCCAGTATAGTTGATGAGGTAGTGATAAACGTGTTGCCTGTTTGTGTTTAAATCATTAGAACTGTCTTGGTGGCAGGAGCTGTACATGTTGGTATACCAGTAAATGTTTGGATACTTCTTTCACTAGTGAGGGCTTCTGTAAAGGAATTAGCCAGAGTTTGTGTATGTATTTTTCTGAGTTTACTAAAATGGTGTTAATCTCTCTGTTTGGAGTACTATTTCTAATTATTTCTAGAAGATAAAGCCTAGCTGTGTGGTAGGTAAAAAAGCAAGAACAAACCCACGACAATAATAAAACACCCCAATCCCCCTACCAAAACCAAGCAAAAACTCCCAACTTGTAGTTAATGTTAGTTTTTATTGCCCTTGGAATAATGCTGTTTCAGGAAGTGTCTGTGTTTTGCAGTGTTGATCGATACCCCTTTGCTTTGATTTCAGGCTGAGGAATCCTGTAAATGCAATGGGTGGAAGAACCCCAACCCACCTCCCACACCGCCCCGGGCAGAGCTGCAGCAGGCAGTGGTGAGCCTCGCGGAGCCCTGCCGCAGCTGCAGCCATGCGCTCGGTAAGCTTTGGCCTTGCTCCTGCAGTCCATGTGCCTGTACCCAGGAATCTCTGCTCTGCTCTTGTGAGACAAAATCAAGTTGTCATGGCAACACCTAGAGATGAGGGTCATGGTTGGGTGTAAATGTCCATAACTTAGATTAAAATACCCTAAAAGGAGTTTTGAAGAAAATGAGCTAAGGTACAACTTCTAACAACATATACGTTCTGAAATGCAAAAGCACTGTTAAGCTACCCATAACAATTTTAATACTTCTTGTAACATATGTGTTAATCTCACATGGTTTTATCTGTCAGCAGCCTTAGTCACAACATGAATGACTCTCTCCTGTAGGCTGTATTATGTTTTGCTAGTACAGAATAAACTGTAAAATACTCTTGAACACTGCTAAAGCAGGTACTCTCACCTACAAAATTAACTGTGTCTAGTCTGTGCCACGGAAAAGAATACTGGGGTTGTACATCTTAGCATTGTCTGAGTGGCTGTGCAGACAGCTTGCATATCTTGGAAGCAACTGCTCAAAATCCACTGTCAAATCCACTACAATCAAACCCACTGTTGTGGGTTTGTTTGGTTCTTTTCAGAATAATAATAAATAATGATTTACCCACAAAGCCTGAAAAAGAGTGGTGAATTACTGTATTGTTTTTTTAAGAATTTGTGCATCCAAAATAAAAGCTGATCACCTTTTCTGTATATATTAGCAAATATTGAATAAAATCTGAGCTAAAATAATATTCAGAGTTAATTGAAAAGCAGCAGTTGCTATTTAATTTTTGTTGATGTCCAAAACTTAGGACAGTAAAATAAGAAAAAAGAAATCTAAACCCTTCATAATGGATCATTTATTTGTCTGTCTTTGCAAATACATGGTCTAGGGTGAGCTGTCCCTGCCCATGGCAGGGGGTTGGAACTAGATGATCTTAAGGTCCTTTCCAACCCTAACTATTCAATGATTCTATTTTGTGTAGGTTTTTTTTAAATTGGGATTTATTTCTATTTCCCCCCCTCTTTTCTTTTTATGCTCTAACTACATCTGATCTATTTCTGGGCTTTTCAGCAGATTCGTTTTGTTTCTTGATATCGCCAGTCCTCTGGGTTTACTTGCAGGAGAAGATTAACAAGCGCATAGTGTGAGAGAAAGTTTGGTGGCTTTAGCCGATTTAGTTTTAAACTTTCATCATATAGGTTCTCTGTCCTGCATTTGATTATGTAGTTAGGGTAGCTTGTGTTACCCATCCCTTTCATTTGTGGCCTTTGAAGAATGCAGTCTTTCTTTTTTTCACCCAAATCTTATGAGATGTTGTGTCTGTTAGTTCCCAGTTCTTCAGCAGAATTTGCGGATGCTATGTATTTTGTAGAAAAACTCAGTGCTTCCAAAGTCTTAGGCTGTTTTTGGTCTATTAAGAAATCTTAAGTCACTCTTTAGCTAGGCAAACAGGGAAAATCAGTACTATAAAACCAGTACCATCAAATGTACCTTATGGAACAAACTGTATTTTTATTTCTTGCTGGTTTTAGAAAAGGTAGTATTTTTTATTCTTCTGACTACAGCTAATAAGGATGATGCTTCCTTTGAAATAACTGAAATGAATTGCTGTGTGCTTCTTCACGTTACTGGCAGAAATATGTCTTTCAGTAGTGTTTTCCGAGATAATTTCAAAAATAATTTCCAAGATAATTCATCTCCTCTAAATTAGCATGTTCCTGCTGAATGCCTTTAAAACCAGACTGACCACAAGGTGTGTAGGCTTCAGATTATCATCTTAGCTGCATTTTCTTTTTCTTGGAGAGCCATTAAAATAGTGATGTAGAAATTCCTGTCTGGTTAAAGCCATACCTGATGTAAAATATAGGATGTTTGGGAATTTTGCTTTTTTTTTTTTTTTTCTTTTCTTAATTTAATATTTTCTTCCGAAGGCAATCCTTGACATCAGTCTTGTTTAAGACATCTCTTTTTAGGGGTATGGTTCAATCTTCAAGCAGTGCAGTTTTTGGTGCATAAAGTTGTTTGGTGGCATGTATTAGCTTATAGAGCTTATTTCTGTCTACATGCCTATGATTTGTATTCATTTTTTATTCTTTTCTTGTATTTTGCCTACTTACTTATGACTTGTATTCTTCTATTTGTGGCTCAGCCCCAAGGCTTGGCTCTGTACTGGGTTTTTAATGAATATTTCTTTTATTTGGGCAGTGTATTGCATCACTACCATAAAGTGGTGACTGACATGGGTTTCAGGAGAATTCAGTCTACACTCGCGTCAAGAACATGTTACATAGTCAGAGGCTCTTTTGTCTTTCATATTTGATTGGTTTGGTGCAGTTTCCTGCTGGTAAACATTTTCAGTCTTGATTCACTTTTAAAACTAGTTAATTAATGTGTTAGTACATTATATACACAGTCTCCCTTTTTTTTTCCCCAGCACTGTCTTCCGTTCTTGCTATGCACCTTTATGTAGCATATTTAAGTATTTCTTGGTTCGCCTGTCCTATATAGATCACTAGTGTTTTTATGTACACACTGATTTTGAGGCAGACTGTGGACACTTTTCTCATTAATCCATTTTCTCACTGCTCCTCAATTGTACACTAAAGTACTCGCTTATTGAAGTTGCACAGCTAAAATAATTAACTTGCTATTTTTCAGGTCTTCTTATCATTGCATTGGTCATGCTCTTTCTGCTTGCTTTCTTCTTCTGCATGCTGTATCAACCTATACTTGTGATTTTTATGTTTTGGTTTTTTTTGCAAGCACAGTAGCAGCTGAAGAAGGTTGTTCTGGTTGGGCAATGCAGATGGATGGGACTGTGTAATGCTAGTCAAAAGTAATGCAGTGTTTAATGTAACAAAAGCTTTGATTTAATAAAAGGTTTGCTAATGACCACAAGAATTTGGGAATGGTCGTGAACATCTGAAGAAAGATAGTTTGTTGGGCTGATGTAGCAACATTGGTGACTCTACAGTAAATGGTAACAGGTAGTAAATGCATGCTGGTAATAGCTTTTAGATTCACCTTGTGGGTAATAATTCTCTAATAAAATGTTTAAATACAGCCAGTAAGTAGTCAAGGTAACTTTCAGTATTGTTATGGAAACTGCATGGAAATGGCTTCTTATGCCGATGTTTTATTCATTTGTCAGTTGAGTGCAAGGTTTCTTTGGTATGTTATCAATTTCTAACGCAGTGCTCATCTAGAAGGGAATTTATTATTTTTGTAAGATCAGAACAGACAGCAGGAAATATTCAACCTTCATATCTGGCTCAAGGACAGAAACAAAATGGTTTTATTCTGCCCAGAATGCTGAATATTTGTCCTTAAAGAAAGATCATGATGCCCCCCCCCCCCTTTCAGTTCTGAGCATATGCTCAGAATTTAAGACACTATAAATGTTCATTTAAGTGGAAACAGTTGCTGGCATCTTTTTAATGTTCTGAGCTACGATGTCGTTTTTACTTGAAGCTGAACAAATTTATTGAATTTTAAATGTTTTGGCAGGTGTCATGCCAACCTTCCCCAAACAAACCATATTTGTCAGGTGGCCAATAAATAGGATTGTTTTCAAGTCATGTTATTTCTCCCTGCTTCCTACCTCACTAAGGAATCAGATTTGCTTTGAAAATTGCTTACCAGTCCTAATCACACTGGCATATTTAAGTTAATATACTAGTTATCTAAGAAGCAAATGTTGATTAAATTTATGAAAAACTTATATGGCCAACCTTTTAAATAATTTTCCTTTTCTTTTAAAGGATATTTTCTTGTCCTTTCAGATGAAAGGATGTGCATAACCACGTACATTGGCCTGGGGTCAGAGAAGGTCACTGCTTTTTGTTATGCAAATATCCTCTTTCTGGGAATTGACTTCTTGGGGCTTTTTGCCTTCTCTTTTCCTGGGGCCAGTTGTTCAAACCGGCTTGAAATGAATGTCCTGCTTCACTTGTAGAAATCTCAAGCTTTTGAAAATGACAGATGTGGATCTGTATTTACCTTTGGAGATGATAAAAGGGAGTTTGTCACTTGGAAATTATGATACATTAAAATATGCCTTTTTTTTTAAACTTCTGAACAAATGAGCATGTGCAATCTGCAAAAGCTTTGTTACTATAGTGTGCACAAAGCATAGTTTGACCTTACATGATATGAAAGTAAGAGACTTACCCAATAATGTCCAGTTTAAAACAAAATTGTAATTATGGAGCTGATTTTTGTTTGGTCTAGCTTTTTACTCTTCACAGGATAAGGTGCTACTCAACACCCAGGTTACCTAGTTTATGGGAATTATGGATTTGTTATCCTTAGTCAAGAAACTTTGTCTCAAAAGCATAGTACCTCTACAAAAATGTGTGTAGTTATTTATGTATTGCAACATAGTTATATCAGCAGGGTTTTTGTGGTCAGTTTTAAGTGTTAACAGACACTGTGATTCCTACCAGCCATCCTTCTGCTGCTGTGGGAATTGCCACCACTGGACTACCTTTACAAATTGCTCCAATGTGATACATATTTCAGTTACCTCTAAGAAGATGTTCAGCTTAAGTAGGTTATTACAGGATCAGTGCCTTTAGCATTATAGCTTAATTTGAAATATCCTAGGGAATACTTGTGCTATTGGTTCTGTCAGCAGGCTTTTTACAGGTTTGGACTTCTATTTCGTTTAGCTGCTCATGTTTCACACCTGGAGAATGTGTCTGAAGAAGAAATGAATAGGCTCCTGGGGATTGTATTGGATGTAGAGTATCTGTTCACCTGTGTCCACAAAGAAGAAGATGCAGACACCAAGCAAGTTTATTTCTACCTGTTCAAGGTAAGCTGAACTTGTGTAGTATGATCTCAGGTTTTTCACTCTCTCATACATAAGCCATTGTCGCTGCCCCTCATGCATATATTGTGACTTTATCTGGTGAGGCTTTTTCTCCAGTGTGATACCGTAGTGGCTAACTGTGAGTGGGACGTTCTGGTACTTGCTATGTACCATATACCGCTGCAAAAGTCATCCGTATGGTTGAGGATCTGACGCTGAGTCCCATCTATAAACTGCGCAACCTGCAAGCGTTACCCTCTTGACTTGCACATTGGGAAAAGTCAGTTGTCATAAATGCTTACCTAGCTGCCTGCATTCACTTGGAGAAGCCCCTTACACACATTTCTAAGAAGCTGACTTCACAATGAAGTTTATTAGCTATAAATTTAGATGAGTAGACAAGCTGATATATAGCCAGAAGGTCTTCAGCACTGCGTGCAGTGTATTGTGCACCTCTGGCTTCCATTGACCCCATATATGCAAATATCCTAATTTTTAAAAATTTGTTTATTTTCAACAGCTTTTGAGGAAGTGCATTTTACAGATGGGAAAACCTGTAGTAGAAGGATCTTTGGAGAGTCCCCCATTTGAGAAACCCAGCATTGAACAGGTAAACAGTCAAAACATGGGTTTGGTTGTGTGTTGCTTTATTTTATTCTTATTATTTAATGTTTTTTAGGGGGCGTTGTTTTGGTTTTGTTTTTTTAAACATAGACACTGGTTTTGAAAATATGGTATTGTAGGTAGTGTGCACATGCTTCTGTATATTACTTTGTATATGACAAAGAGGGGGACTGTAGGAGAGTGCTGCTGCTGCTTCTCCTTTAGTGTTGGTACAATAGTTACATTATTTGACTTTTCTCATCATTCATCTTATACTTTAATAAACTGAATTTTTTGTGGTTTTAGAGAATGAATTTAAAATACTGCTTTCATGTGTGCTAGTTCTAATCTTTCTTTGTTTCAAGTGATGAAATACGCTGTTGAAGTTTTGAAATCCAATATTAAAATGACACTTGTTTTCTGTAAATCAATGAAAATGTTACAATCCAATTCAGTGAGATCATAGCCTTCTCTTTCAAAGAGTAGACAATAAAAAACAAAGCAGAAAACAAAGAATAACTGAGGCCTTTGTAACTCTCAGTGGATGAAGAACATATGACAAATTCAGATTTGGTTAAACAAGCTCCTGAGAATGCACTTTTAGCACAGAAGTGGGCCATTAGTTCCAGACAGACTATGCAGAGGCTCACATACCTCACTGAAACAGGAGCTCAATGTTTTCCCATAAGCGGATGAATGGATGCTCTATTGTTAAACAGGGTATTTTAAATGTGAAGTCTGTTATGTGCAGTAATTATTTCCTTGCAACTCTCACTTCTTATAATTTAGGAAAATCAAAACACTTCATTGCTGAATTTCTGGGGCATCTTCACCTTAAGTTCTTCTTTAGTTTGAGTATGAACAAAGAATAAGTGTGTGTAATCATACACTCCTAGGCATTAAAATATACTATTAAAAAAGTTGCACTACATGATTTTTCATCACATTCTACATAGTTCAATTTGCATAAGAAAGTAAAGCATAGAGATAAAATGGTAGTTCTTTTTACATGTATTTTGCAATAACTTTCCCTTGAAATAGACTGATATTTTCAATTCTGTTTCTAGCAGTTCAGCAACTCAGTCACACAGAGTCTTCTGCTAAGCAGCAGTATTGTAATTCATTTATAACATAATGTGTGTGTATATATATATTGTAGCACTTCACATATTTTTACTATCTTCCATAGTCTTTTTTTTTTTTTTTTTTTTTTTTTTTAAAAGTAGACAGCATACAAAGTGTGATGAGGGGACAAACTTGTGAAATACTGGCACTTTTTGCAGAAATAATATGATGCGTAGTCACAAGTTTAACTAGAAATCCACAAACCCTTGTTGGCTACTGAAAAGTAGCTGGGGAAGTTAGTAGTTTGTACTTGATTTACAGAGGAAATAAATCATGCAGCGTGGTTATCAGCAAAAATGGCAGGTAGAAGAAAGCCTGCTAGATCTTTCTCTGTTCACTGACAAAGTTTTTTCGTTTGGGAAGCAAGGAAGAATAAAGAATTTTTCTTCTCGCCCTTTAAGTCAGCTGCTGGAAGCGGATATAATAAAACATCTGGATGTACCTTCTGTTGTTTTACAGGGAAACCTGCTTGTGACGGTTACAAAAATAGCTGTGCAAGAGGTTCATAGTCTCTTTTATTTGTTTTCTTTCCCATGTAATACAAGTTCAGGGTTAATAAACAGAAAGTAAGGAACGTTTGAGGACACTTCTGCAAAAATTACGGCTAAGTAATGAAACATAATTTTCTTCTGTTTTAAGGGTGTGAATAATTTTGTGCAGTACAAATTTAGCCACTTACCCTCAAAGGAAAGGCAAACAATAGTGGAACTGGCTAAAATGTTTCTGAACCGCATTAACTACTGGCACCTGGAGACACCTTCTCAGCGAAGACTAAGATCACCCAATGATGATATTGCGGGGTATAAAGTGAATTATACCAGGTAATGGTGCTATTGCTTGTTACAAGTTTTGCTTGCAAATATGTCACATATACATTTCAGGAATACACCTGTACCCATATGCCATAGGTGCACCTTCTGAATGTTTGCAGTTATGGGGTTTGTATGAAAACCTGAGGATTTTAGTGAAGATATATCAGAGTTTCACATGCATCATTGTGTTCCAAGAGGTATGCTTTATCAGCCAAAAACAGGGAGTGGAGGTCATAAACATCTCTATCTGGCAGTACTTTTGCATGCCCTGTGTTTGCAGGGTTGCTCTCAGACTTCTTAAGATATGAGCCTCGTGTAAGATAAAATTCAGGCAATTTGTTATTCAACTTAATTAAAAAAAAAAAAGGTAACATTAAGCATTGTAAAGCATCACGCTTTGAAGCCAAATCATGGAAGATTTAAAAAATTAAAATGATTTTGTAAGTGCTCGAATGCTAAATGAGGAGTAAGTTCCTTAAAATTACAGGTTTTGTTATGACCTTATAATATGTTGTCGGAATTCAAGGGAATAACTTAGTCCTTGGGGGAAGAAGAGCTAGGATAAAAAGCTGAGTCTCAATTTTGCTTTTCTCATAACAGTAGTGCAATGCCTTTTTCAGTTAGCACAGCAACAATAAAGTTAAGGTTGCCAATACAGGCAACAGTTAACACGCTGCCCGTGAGCACGGGTAGCAGTTAGCAAAGGTCTCTGTCAGCATGCCTGTTCCCAGGAATGGCCAGGGAGACCTTTCCTAGCTGAGGATGAGCACTGCCTTCTTCCTGCTTCCCTGGTTGCCATTCCTCTGACAAACCTCAGCTCCTTGAAGGAGAATTGCAGATCCTGTTATGAGTTGAGACTGTGGCTGGTGGTACAGCAGACTGCATTGTGTCTGTGTCCAACTGAAATGCTCTCAGAAGACCTGTCACCTCAAATAACTATCTGGTATAAAGTAGTGTTTTCTGATAATCATGGGGCTCCTAAGACCATTTTTGGTGGGTCTTTGACCTCCATTTGTTTATAGTTGGAGTCAACTTTTATTGGCAATCAATGGCTAGCATTGGTTCTGGCTGGTGACTTTTGATGTTAATCATTTTGTCAGTTGTGGTTTCTCAAACCTTCCTGCCTGCAGTCTCTAAGGTTCCCCACGTCCCAAAGTGCCACCTCTTTCCAGCTGATCTAACCTGCCATTGTGAGCTTTTCCCATCTGCGGTGCTCAAGACACTGCTCAGGGTGCTGGGTGCACCTTGTGACTTCTTGTTTCATTTGAATGATCGTCTTAATTTGAAAACCAAACGATTTGCATGAATCTATATCAGAGTTTCACACTCATCCTTGTGTTTTGAGAGGTGTGCTTTTATCAGTAAAAAACAGGGAGTAAAGGTCTGCAAACAACAGTATCTCACAACTCTTTTGCAACTTTTGTGTTTGCAAAGATTAAGACACAAGAGTTTGGAAGAGCATTTTGAGACAGGCTGTACTTCGGGTCCAGATGAGAAAACTCATGCGGGATCCAGCAGAGTCTGTTTGCATCCATTTCATAGCATTTTCTTTTCATTGTTGGAGCTTTCATAATGGTTGCGGTCTGATTCTGCTACCATTGACTGTTCTCTTACATGCAGGTATCAAAATCTGTGTAAAATTAACAGATATCATGACCCACATAGTCAGTACTATGATCCCTTTTCCAGGAAGAGTAACATGACGTGCTCTATTTCATATATTGTCCCTGCCCATGGCAGGAGGGTTGGAACTAGATGATCTTAAGGTCCTTTCCAACCGTAACTATTCTATGATTCTAAATATACTTAATGTAAAACTCATTAGGGAGGGAGTTACTGTAACTTAAAGAGTATCAAGTCAGGGTGTAATGGGAAGAAGCCAGCTGGTGCAAGACCTCGGTGAGAGTCCAGTCAGGCTGGGATGGAGCTAGTTAAAAGTGTCGCCCTTTTGCATCTATGTGGGGAAATGTAGAAGTTTAAAGAGGAGAAAACAGGCCAGCGTAAGGGTCTTTGGAGTTGCAGGTAGGAGACATGGCAGGCTGAATGTGGAGAGAATACCTGCCATCAACATGAATTTTATGTGATCTATGATTAATGTCTGGAGCAAGAGTGCTTTGTGGAAACTAGACTGCAGAGAAAAAGAATATGTGGAGAGTTAAAAGTACTTGGCTGTCATTTCTTTAAAAAACTGGGCAATATAAGTGCTGCTTAACTCTGTCCAGACTTGATGTGGAACAGATTTATATGGTCATATAGCTCTCGGCTGCATTATAAATGATGTGGGTAGTGGTTTTATTGCATTAATTCGTATGTTAGATGGTGATTATTACCTGGCTTTTTTCCTCTTTACAGGTGGCTTTGTTATTGCAATGTCCCTCAGTTCTGTGACAGTCTACCTCGGTATGAAACCACCCAGGTTTTTGGTAGGACATTGCTTCGCTCTGTTTTTACTGTAATGAGACGGCAGCTGCTGGAGCAGGCCAGGCAGGAAAAGGACAAGCTTCCTCAAGAGAAACGAACACTAATCCTCACCCATTTTCCAAAGTAAGAGGTCGCAATGTGCCTGCACTCAAGGTTAACTAATAGTATGCAACTTTGGCATGGAAATGGAAAAACTACTTGCAGCTTAAAATAGTTTCTCCTTTTATTCAGTAACAAGTAGATACTGCAGCTTTCTTTTCTGTCATAACTTGAACTAGTGTATTTTATGTACACAGCTGCTTATTTTGCTTTGTCTTAGAGCTTTACTTTATAAGAAGGATTATTCATCTTGCTAGGGGATTGTGCTTATTGCCTATTAGCAGGTGCTGTTGGTCACTTACTTGTTTTTCCTGTAGTTCTTGGAAGCAACATAGGTCCGGATCTCCAGAATGCTTCTGCTTTTGTGATGGAGCAGTAAAAATGGAGTGTTGTACTGGAGTTTATATACAGCTAAGAATTTAAGTTTAATTCAACAATGTAACAGGGAACAAGTAGTAACCCCGCCCATAGAAGAGGTGTGCTCATTTGACAGAGTAGTCAGTATTACTACATTAGTGAATCCTACATTACTACATTAGTGAATCCTAAAGAATTTCATACTGACTACCTGTTCCAGTACTGAAAGATGGATAATGATCTCTCACAATTACATAGCAATTATTACATTTTGGGCTATATGGGAGAAGGAATTATCTCAAAACATGCTCAACATTGACAGTCCTTAATTTCAAACATTTTACAGCTGGTTAAGAGTGGTGGTGATGGTGACAGATGCATTCAATGTATGCTTCCTGGAAATAGTGCTTCACTTAAAAAATATCTCCATTTTGTGAGGGTGGCTTGGCTCTCTATCCCATATTTTAAAAGTCTGTGCCTCCTAATGACAAAGGAACTGAACTGGCAGGAGAGTTGGTCACAGTGATGCTATGCAAGCTACTGTCTGGGTCTAGAGTTGGGTTAGCGCTCAGGGAAATGAAAGCTGTGAGCTTTCCAAAGCTGAGTAGAGGCAGGATTTTTTTGCTCCTACTATTATTAATAGTGCCTTTTACCACTTTGAAGAATATAAACTGTCTCTGGGGTAGACTGCTATTGATACAGGAATGTTTGTGTATATCTGGGAATAGGATCATGATCTGGTCCTGAAACAGGTATAAAAAAGGATTTAACAATGCATTGATACAATAAGCAGATTTGTAGAGGAAGGAGGTGTGCATATGCCCCTATGTTTCCACTGCCATTTACACCCTAGATAAGTAATTTGAAAAGCAGTATTATTCACTGCTGTTCGTTTTAGTATTCTGCTGGGGGGAAAAAAGAAAGACAAGCACTGTTTGCTGATGATCTGTGGGAAATGGGAAAAATGTTTTAAATCTTTTATGGGCTGTACTTGTCTGAAGCATTTGTGTCTCTGCTGATGTTAGGCGGTGAACCCTGTGGAGTAGCTGCAGCTCAGAGCACAGAGCCGATGCCTGGTATCAGTGCTGGGCTCCTGGCTGTTCTGGCAGCTCCTTTCTGGGCAAAGGGAGCACCCACAGCTTATGTGTGTGTGTACGTAGGAAATAGTCACCAAGCAGTCTGAATACAGAGCCTCTGCGGTGCCTGTAAATGTAGCCTTGGCTGAAGTTTAATGAGTGCTTCTGCTCCGTCACAGCTGCTCAAGTTGCTGTTACAAACTTTTTAGCTGTTATCAGCTGTATAGATAGCAGCAAACACTGCACATTGCTGTGCTTAGATATAAATGTCCTATATATCAAATACAAGAGTAGGACTTGATCCTGAAAATCATTATCCTGTTCAGGAAGTCTTACTCAACAGTCTGTTGGTTTCACCTAGATAGTTTCTATACATATAGATGACTCTAGAGAGTAAAAATGTGCCGTATCAACTTCTGCTTTGGGCAACATAGTGATAAGCAGCTATCTTGCTTCTCAGAGGGAACTGATGTATTAGCCCTGGAAAGGCGAGCGTGCTGGATAGTCTTATCTGTGGAATTTGTCTCACATATTAATAATACTGGAAGAGGTTTAAATAACACTGTTTCTCCAAGTGTACCAAAGTAAGATTAAAAATACTGTTATGCAAGAGCAAACATGCAATTAAATGTTACAATAGGACATTTAAAGAAATGAAAATGTCTTCTTAAGAGCATTGTTAATAACTAACTCTGGGATTTTATGAATCTGTAAGAGGCAGAAAGCAAGTGCATCTGCAAAACACTGGTTTATCAAAATAGACATATTTTCTCACCATTGTATAACATGAGTACCTTGACATCTGTCAATTCGTAGCTTGCTTATTAGTATGCAGTTTTGTTCTGTAAAAGTAGTTTGTAACTGTTTCTTTCTGCATTTGTGAATTAAATAAGTATAGCTTATAATCAAAGATAAATTTTCATAGGTGAAAGCACTCTGCTGAAGTAGGGTTCTTAAAGTCTAGTCTGCCTTGCGATTTTTTTGTGTGTTTGTTGTTTTAAAAAAATTTATTGGCCAACAGCATTTTCTTACTGAATCTGTAAATACTTTTAAATGTAAAAAAGTTGTAAATGCTTATTCTGAAAATGAACCTGGTTTGAATCCTCCTGTTATTGTTTCACCTGGTTTTGTGCCTAGGTTTCTGTCAATGCTGGAAGAAGAAGTGTACAGCCAGAATTCTCCCATTTGGGATCAGGATTTCATGGTGTCTAGTTCCCAAACTGGCCAGCTGGGAATCCAAACAGGTAATTTGCATTTAGTGCTGTGTTAGGGAGAATCTGAATGTAAAGGTAAACCTGTACAAGTGATGCATTCTAAGGAATGAGACTTAGATACACAGATTTATAAATAGCAGCCTGTACTGAAGTTAGTCTGTCTCAAGTAAGAACAGGTGCCTGATTCTCTGGTACTTTCTTATATAAAGATTCCATTTTGATGATGAAATCCAGCTAACTAAAGGTGCCAGTGGAGCAGGCTGAGTGCAGAGGTAAATCATTTGAGTATTCAAGTGGCACAAGTGCACTCAGTGAGGGAGAGTGAGAATGGCCAGTGCCAGTGGGTAAATGGCTGCAGTGGAGTGTGTCACATGCTGGACAGTGGTCCCTTCACATGAGGACCATGCCAGTCCACTGACTCTGTAGCAGAAGAGATATAGGGACCTAGCAGTAGGGAAGTAGGGACCTTCCACATCAGGTGTCCCATTGCCTGTGCAGACACACCTTTGATTTTCTTCAGGGTTTTTTAATAGCTTTTCCTTGCTTTATTTCTTAGCCATGTGTCTCATCGGCTATTCTGCAGCACTCTTCCTCAGTTGTGGTACTGAGGTGTAAGTCATCCCTAAAATTGCAGGGAGGCATTGATGATCATCTTATCTTTCCCCTTCTCTTCTTACTTCCTTCTCAGAAGTTATTAAAATCCATTTATACAGCTCAGGGATTGACTTTGTTTTCAAGTATTTAATTCAATATTTTATAACAATTTACTGTTTTGAAACAATTGTTGACTATCAGTTGACAAAATCATCATGTCAGCACTTCATCTGAATTCATCTGATAGTGAATTTGTTAAAGTAGTAGGGAAATTCCACTGTGACAGATACAGGCTTTTTTTGTGAGAAATTCCTGGTCTGCACCAGGGACTGGTGAATTATGCTTTAGGCACAAGTTCACTGCAACTGTAAAAATCATGTTGCCCTCAGAGTTCGTTCTATCATATACATTTCTGCAATGGTTCATTTTAATGTGCATCTTTCAAGCATTGGATTCATGGCATGAACATGGCACAAAAGAGCTGTTGCTGATGATGACACCAGGATAAAGGCAAGGAGAAAGACTGCAGGTGTCCTGCCTGTCTGCCAAAAATCCTAACACAAATTGAAACCAGGATGATTTGGGATGAGAATTGGGTTTTATTTTTTTAATATCTGAGAGACAGATGTTAGTCTGCGGCATTTTAAAACAATAGTTTCATGCTCTTAACTGGTGCAACGGCTTCTCTCTTTATTGAGTTTGATTTGTCCAGCCTCTCCTTGAACACTGTTAAAGTGGACAGCTGAAGCTGAGTGATGAGATTTTGCTTCTCAATAGGCCCTTACAAAAAGCCTTTTCATGAAGCTAAATGCCAGCAGGCTTGGCAGGTACCTGAAGGAAGTTTGTTTTCTTAGCTTGTGCTCAGCACTGCAGAATAATAAAGCCTGATATTTGAAATCTCTCTCTTCCAACAATAACACAATCTCATTATGTAGAAGTTTAGAAAAATATATTGAGATAAATCTTTAATGTCTCTGTTTGCAAACTGGTGGCATTGCTGTGCTGCACAGTGTTAGCTACTTCTGAGGTGGTGGGTGTGAAGTTGGGTCCATCATTATGAAAGTCCTTCAGAATCATAATGGGCTCCGTGGAGATGTCAGCACCTAATGGATTCCATGTCCTGATCTTTTTATGCTTGTCTTTTATGCTATTGCAGTTATCAGTCCTCCTCCTGTTGCAAGATCTGTTTCGTACAGTGCAAGTCCTTCATCTCTGGAGCAACCCAACAGTGGAAATATGAGTCCTGCATGCAAAGTTTCTTCTGCCCTTGACCCAAACCTAGGTAATGAAGAGGGAGACTTGCTTTTTGGCTTCTGTCGATAATATCAGTAGTTGCAGTACATTGGATCATTAACTTCACTCTGCAATAGAGATCATGAGGTGCTTTTGCTAGAAGATGTGTACACACAGACTTTTTCTCAACTATGGTAATGTTTAAGTAGCAGAAATGGCAACTGTATTTGCAAAATAATAATAAAAAAGTTTAAGATGAGGAAAGGTCTGCTGGTGTCAGAGGGTGTTGAAAAATACTTTGCTTGGAGTACACGTATTATGAGCCATGAAAAAAGATTTCATTTAAATAAAGGCAGAGTAGAAGGAGCCATTGCATTATTTCTATTTTAATCTTTCAAAGTACTGAAATTGCATACATTTGAACAATGAAGAAAAGCAAAAACACGCCAACCAGGTTAAATCTAAAACCTGAATGAGGTCAGGGTAAAAAAAAGAAAAAAAACCCAGAAGTTTTGGGGAAAACAAGTTGTTCAATGCATAAATTCTCCTAATAAGTCATTTTTCAAACACCTCAGGATTAATGAGCCTGACAAGAGAGTTTGTAGGTCAGAGAGATGATCATGAGCTTATGTAAAGTAAGTCCTCAAGGAAGTAGAAAAAGCTAAATGAATTCTTAGCCGTCTAGCTACAGAAGAACTTAAAGTGGCTCCTGAAAAGCAGTTTTCTTTGAAGGACAAATTGGGAAATGGTCCTTAAAGTGGGAATGAGTGCAAGATTTCTTTTTTAGTAACAGATCAGCAAAATGAATAGTAAGTAGTCACTAGAAATACTTACTTTTTTTTGAGAGTTTAAAAGAAATATGAAACTAGAAAGCTAATAATTAAGTTGTACAGCTGAGTTGTCACTGGAATTGCCCTTGGCACTAGAGAATTGAAACACCACA
The DNA here is from genome assembly GCF_963264785.1 of Psittacula echo. Classification (NCBI taxonomy): domain Eukaryota; kingdom Metazoa; phylum Chordata; class Aves; order Psittaciformes; family Psittacidae; genus Psittacula; species Psittacula echo. Next base: position 20,550,942 of record NC_137737.1, read on the forward strand.
GATGCAAAAGTTTCAGAAGGGGTTCCAAGAGACTTCAGGAAACTGACAATGTTAAGTCTCCTATTTCAGAGAATTAGAAGAAACAACAATATACTGATTAAGAATAGAATGAATAAATGTGTGAGCAGTGTGATGCATGGAAATTCAGCGTGCCTTTTGTAGAACTTGTGAATTGTACTTATCTGTGAAGGAATTGGTGAGCATTTGGAAAGGGTTTTGTGTACCTGGATTTACAGAGAACTTTTGACAGATTGCTTCAAAAAATTCTGTTTTAAAACAAGAAATTGATCTCTTGGGAAATAAGAAGGAAGGTCTGTTCACATGTGAATAACTGTTTAAGAAGTAAGAAATAAAGAAAAGGAATCAAAGTTTCCACAGCAAATGGAGGTTAACAGTAAAATTCTACTGTTAAGAAAGCAGTTATACTGCTTGAAAGCCTGAAAAGGGGAATTAATGAACATTTGATCCCCATATATTTAGAGTACTATAACTGTGGTAAAAAAATCTATACCATATGTGTAAAATAATGGGCATAGTGGGCTCTAAACTACCTAGTTGTTTCAGAAAGAGAATCTTAAAAAACCAAAACAACACAGAAATAAACAAAACCAAACTAACTTATCTCAAGTGCTGGTCACAAACAGAAATTCTGCATTCTGGCTCTTTAGGGAAAAAACGCAGGAACAGGTTAACTATGGACTGATATTCCTCTTTGTATGCTTTCCTAGTATTTGGCAGTTTGCTGCTTGGGTAAATCCTGAGCTGGCAGCTGGCTCTGTCAGTACTCTTTGGAAGACTTCTCTTTCGTGCATTTAACTAGTTGCTTTTGCTGTATTACAGGTCAGTCAACAGTTAGTAGGGCAGTTAATAATTAACATGGTATGTTTTGATTTGGAAACTTTACATGGATTTTCTAAGTTAAATATGTATGATGTGTCAGACTGTACGTGCTGCTCAGTTTACAAAAAGGGTGAAAGAAATCTATAATGGACACTTAATTCCAGTAAATCCCAATCTAGAAGTATGCACTATAATTTGTGTATTGTGCACTGACCTTCCAAGACAGCAACACAGAGGTTCACTGCAGAGTATGTTGAAGTAAAATAGGAAAAATAATTTCACTGTGAACTACAGAGGCATAGGAGGAGAGGTGTATTAATCTTGCTTCATTCTAATATCCTAGTGCAAGGACAAAATTGCAGCAGTGATAGGCATTGTTCAGATTTCATTTATTTCTCTTTTTCCCTTTCTTTAGTGATTAAAAAACCCCAAACTTGGCATACAAACTAAAGAATATAATGAAAGTGCTAGACTTTATAGTACTAGTCTGTGACAGTTTGGTTGTTTCTAATTTGTCCTGGTTTGTTTTATAGGAGAAAAGAGAAAAAATAATGAACCCTATTCTCTGGAGGATTCCAAAAGACCAAGGGTTGTGGGAGATATTCCTATTGAGTTAATCAATGAAGTAATGTCAACAATTACAGATCCTGCAGCAATGCTCGGGCCAGAGGTGAGAGAAGCATGTAGACTTGGTGTTGCAAATGGTCTGTTTGTGAATGGTCAGGTTTTAATAAGTATTCCACATGGATAGAGTATGACAAACTAAGTCCACAAAACTGACCATGCTCCCAATAAGAAAAATAGAAACTTTGAAAGAGTGTGATTAGGCAAGCCAAAAATATTGATGAAATGCATCATTAACATGAGAATAGTTCTGCTTTGCTTTTTTTAATGCATTGTACACTATTTGCAAAGAGAGTTGGAAGCTAGTGATAGTAAAAAAGTAGAGCCCAGCTTATTTTGCAAGGTACTTTTGTTACAGAACTGTTCCAGAGAATGCTTTTTATTGTTAATTGTGGATGTAGCTCATAAGGCAAGGTGCACAGGCTTCAAATATTGCAGCAGAATGACAGATCCAAAGTCAAAACCTCTGTCTACTGCAGAGAGGCTGATTCTAAACAGTTATTTGCTCTGCCTTCCACAGTTGCTCTTTTTTTTTTCCTGCTGCAGGAGAAAAACAAACAGAATTGCAGAATTGTGCCATGCACAGAATTGCACTTTTTTTTTTTGGCTGGCTTTTCCTCTTTCTGTTCCCTTTGCCAGGCTATGTTTTGCCAGCAGCTCTTGTTTGCCAAGGATTAGCTAGTGACTGCTGAAGATTTGGAACCACCTACATTTCTTACTCAAACTATATACTGTGACTGATGGCTCTGCATATTACAAATACTGTGCCAGTCTGGCTGTTTGGGCTGGCAGTGACTAGAAATGCAGCAGCCAAACTTTGCTCTAAAAAGCAAACAGTATGTGCATGCAGAAGTGTTTTGGCATTGTAAAATGATCTTGGAAAAAAAAGTTAAATAAATTGTCTGTATTACTTTGATCTTCATTCAAATACATGGATGCAATTACTAGGTATGTAACAGCAAAATGAGTAGGAATTAAAATGTTCTTTTTAGGCTGTTATGATAGTGGCACAGATAGTGGAAAACACTACTAAAATGATTTTGCCTGTTAAAATCTGGGATTTGCAGCATTTGTAGGCAAATCCACTATTGTCCAAGCTGGCTAGACTAGAGTGGACTTAGTGGCATAGGCTTCAACTGGATGGACGCTGATCCTTGGGAGATTTTGGAACTTGAGTCATAATCATGGTTGTTGTTAATCTTTACCAAAAGAAGTTTGAATAGCCTTTATACGCTGTAGTGTAGATGTAGATCCAGCTTATTTGATCGTGTCACTTCCGCTAAAAAAAAAAAGGTAATCATTGGCAATTCTATTTTTATAAAAAGGTGGCTTGGAAAAAAAGAGGGGATTTCACTTGTTTGTTCATCAAGGCTGTTCTATCAGAGGATGTGAATTCTCCAAAATGTCATTTTATTTCTCTGTTGTGTGGTACAGACGAACTTCCTCTCAGCACACTCAGCCCGGGATGAGGCAGCGAGGCTGGAGGAGCGCAGGGGGGTGATTGAATTTCACGTGGTTGGCAACTCCTTGAACCAGAAGCCCAACAAGAAGATCATGATGTGGCTGGTTGGTTTGCAGAACGTATTCTCCCATCAGCTGCCTCGAATGCCGAAGGAGTACATCACACGCTTGGTCTTTGATCCGTGAGTACTGCTGGAGGGCGGTTTGGTGGGTGAAGCAGAAAGCCTGATGCTCGTTGGAGGTAGCAGTGTAAGAAAGGACCAGCCAAGGTGGCATGGAGGGCAGCTGTGCCTGTACTATCCTTTCCCAGTTTCAAGCCCCTATAAATCCTAGCAAATCTAACTGGATTGTGCCCAACTACTACCTTGGTGGTTGTATTAATGACAGGTGGTTTCTTGTTGTGGGACTGTGGTGGGTTAACCCTGGCTGGATGCCAGCCACCAAAGCTGCTCTATCACTCCCCACCTCAGTTGGAGAGGGGAGAGAAAATACAACAAACAGCTAATGGGTCAGCTGAAGGACAGGGAGATCAATTCCCAGTTACTGTCACGGACGAATCAGATTAGGGTAATGAGAAAATAAAACCAAAATCTTAAAACACCTTCCCCCACCACCACCCTGCCCTTTTTCTTGGGCTAACTTTACCTCTCTCCCATCAGTGCAGGGGTATGGGGGTTGTAGTGAGTTCATCACATGATGTCTCTGCTGCTTCTTGCTCCTCCTCAGAGGACTCCTCACACTCCTTCCCTGCTCCAGTGTGGGGTCCTTCCCACAGGAGATAGGAAGGACCGTGGGACCTTCCCACGGCTGCGGTCCCTCAGGAACAGACTGCTCCAGTGTGGGTTCCCTGCGGGATCACAAGTCCTGCCAGCAAACCTGCTCCAGAGCAGGCTTCTCTTTCCATGGGGCCCCAGGTCCTGCCAGGAGCCTGCTCCAGCGTGGGCTGCCCACAGGGTCACAGCCTCCCTCGGGAATCCCCTTCCTCCTGCATGGGGTTCTTCAGGGGCTGCGGGTGGAGATCTGCTCCTCATAGACCTCCAATGGCTGCAAGGGCACAGCTGCCTCACCATGGTCTGCACCACGGTCTGCTCCATGGGCTGAAGGGGAATCTCTGCTCCAGTGCTTGGAGCACCTCCTCTCCCTCCTTCCTCACTGACTTTGGTGTCTGCAGAGCTGTTCCTTTTACGTGTTCTCACTCCTCTCTCTGGCTTCAATTGTTCCTGTGCAGTAAAATTTCCCCCCTTCTTAACTATGTTATCCTAGAAGTGCTACCACTGCTGCTGATGGGCTCAGCCTTGGTGGGGCCATCTTGGAGCAGGCTGGCACTGGCTCTGTCAGACACAGGGGAAGCTTCTAGCAGCTTCTCACAGCAGCCACTCCTGTAGCCCCCCCACTACCAAAACCTTGCTATGCAAACCCAATACAGGGATGTGGGCCTGTGGGGAAGGCTCCTACTTGTCTTGTGCTTTCAAATGTTAGAACTGAAAGTCAGAAAGTAGTTACAGTGCTTATTGATGGTTTCCAGGCCCAAACTAACCTTCTGGCTGCTCCATCCTCTGTGGAGATTGTGAGCCAAATGGCAGCAGACTGAAGTTTTTCAGTGAGAACTTGTGGGATTTATGAAGAACAGCAGCATCTGAGTCAGCATGGCAGAAATCACTCCTCACCCAAGCATGTTGCTTTTCTCTTTATCAGTGCAAGTTTCCTGTTTTGCTTTGGGTGCAACTGATACACCACAGGCACTTGGAACGAAACACGTTGGATTTAGCAGCATCCAGAGGTTGCACATTGTCCTCAACCTACCCTAGTGTCCTGACTGAATTGTGCCTTGAAGTGTCAAGGGAGGCTCTCCTCAGAAGCATCCACTTTTCCACCATTGTGTTTCCTGCAGCGTCTTGCTTCCTTTTGACCAGTTTGTTCTCCCCAAATTTCTGCCTCTGAACAATCCATACCCAATAATAGCCTAGCGGTTTGATGTACTCACTGCAGCACTTCCCAGTGGAGGATGCCTGTTGGTTCATTGTGTGTCAGCAGAGACCTTGAGGAGCAATGAGTGAGCTGATTGCAGCCAAATATGCAGTCCGATTTGTGGAAGGGCCTTTCTCCACCACAGACTGTATCAACCTCTGTGTCATACTATCGCAACAGTGGTTATGAAAACATTTCTGGATCCATTTCCTCTGCTTTTAGGCTCACATTCCCTTGGCAGTACTCTCTTGGTGCCAGCAAACACTGCTGTTGCTGCTGGGTCTGTGCTGTCCCTGAAGTACAAACTGCCCAGTACTGGGGATTGTTGGACAGGACTTCAGTCTCCAGGTACAGGAGGCTGATCCTGGATCCTTCGCCTGGATTCTTCAGAGGGAAACAGCACCAGTCCATACCCTTTTACCTCTCCTATGTGGGGTTAAGCGCGGCTTGGTTGTGAGGGAGAGGCAGCATGAGAATCTTGTCTGACTTTAGGTGCCCTTGCAGCACTGTGATCTTAAGCAGAGGCTACTGATTGAAGCCACCATGTTCTCTCATAACTGAGCATCAAAGCAAATTTCTGAAATAGTGGTGTTAAGTCATGGCCTTCTCCCCTGTTTGTTATTGGGAAAGACTCTTCTAATAGGCTGAGAGGAACTGCTGGTAGTTCAAGTGCTGTATAAAAAACTGTCTGGAGAACAGTCTGTGCTTGAGGAAAAGGTATGGATATTGCTACAACTAGAAAATGTCCTCCTTTATGTGCCTGAGGCAAACAGTCAACCCAGAGGAAGCAAAGCACATTGACTGGACAGAGTATCCCAGCATTTGCCATGAATCTCCAAGGACACACACTGGAGACCTGGTCTGAGTCGTGGGTACACACAAACCTGTGTCCAGTGTGAGACACTGGAATACAACAATTCTTTTCCCAAATTCCTTTTAGCTATTACCTTTTATCACCTTTTGATATTCTTACTTCTGAAATGGCCATCCTTACTGAATCTTGCTGCTTAAATAACTCAAACATGAGTAAACAAAATGAAAAGTTCAGGTACTACATTACTCCTGTAATTCTACAAATATGAAGCACCAAAATAAGTGCAAAAACAAAAAAAAAAAGTATATAAAATGTATAAAATCTCCTTCAACACATAAAATATAGCTAGTGTTCAGACTATTTTTTTTGGCAGGGGCTGATTTTTGGCACCAACCTTTCCCCCCAGAAAGATACCTTCTGTAATTTACTGTATTGTTTATACAGTTTATATGATACCATGTATTGAATAACCTAGATAACAGGTGCAGGGTAAATCTTTCCAGACCTTGAGGATTACACTAAAATTCTTAATCCTTGACACAAGAGTTCAGATTGCACCATGTTATGTATTTTCTGGCAGCCAATGTAAGTGCAACAGAAATGGATATTTATTATGATCTTGATTCCACTGGGAGTAGGTGATTAGAAATAAGAAATATAATTTCTTGCTTCATCAGCTGCATTTGAAACTGATAGCATAGCTGTAAAGAGTGCACGCAAGGAAACAGGAATCCCTTAGAAAGGACTTGCTGTCCTGTAACTCCATTAATTTCTAATTTAGTCAGGGCAAAATCATCCCGAGCAATGTATAATGGTGAACTGTCAGCAATATATTCAACGAAAGCCATGCAACTCTTATTTATTGAGCATTATCCTAGCATCCAGGAGTACTTGACAAGGCCAGGACCTTGCTGCATGAATGATGAATTTTATGTTAAATTCACAGCATGATGTTAGAATAACAACTCTTCTGTAGATACAAGCAGCTGACTTAACAGAGGCATATACAGTTGCATTAGCATCATGGAAAGGAGTGAATCAAGTTTGTGAAAAAAACCCAAACAAAATTCAAAACCAAAAAGAGGGTAATGGCACTTTATGTAGTATGTACATGAATTAAAGTGACTGTTATTTTTGTCAGGAAGCACAAGACCCTTGCATTAATAAAAGATGGTCGTGTTATTGGTGGTATCTGCTTCCGGATGTTCCCTTCTCAAGGATTTACAGAGATTGTTTTCTGTGCTGTGACTTCCAATGAACAAGTCAAGGTAAAAATAATTCTCTACTAGAGTTTATGAAATGCATTTGAGTCACATACACTACTGCATATGCTTCTAATTTTGTTAGTTACGTTGAATATATTAATGTGTTGCCAAACAGAAATGGAGTTTGAAAGGTAGTAATTCTGAATATTATACACAAAACCTAAACAAATGTGCAGATTTAGAATCATTACATCATAATAGGATTACTTGTAATTAATTGGATGAAATCTCTGTCAACACCAGTTCCTGGCCAGTCGTCTCCCATTCTTGGACTATTCACTCCTCTGTCTCCTGCAATTGCCTTTGTAGTGTAACACCTCATTGTAGACTAAATTAAGTATTGCTTGTGTGTGACAATAAGTTGTGTTCAGTCACTTTGCAACATTATATGACTTCAACGAAAACAAGAAATATCAAAAACATTATAGTTTTTCATCTGAATATAAGCATATGGTCTATTGTATTCATTCTTTTTGAGTTAACTTCACAAAATGTTCTCTGAGTGTTGAGAATTGGCAGCTGTGCTGAAAGAATAGAGAGCACTCTGAATACAGGAGGTTCCCCTCGCTTTCCCAGGGGACTGCAGGAAGATCCAACTATGACCATTTGATTCAGGAGTTTGCCTTTAGATGGTGCTCTAGCTTCATGTTTTTCGGTTGAAACTGTTCTGAGATGTGGGTTAATCAGGGTTTGTAGCAGTTAACATGCAAAAATTTTGTGTCGTGTGAAGGGAAGAGCTCTGGGTGTGCAAGGGCTACAGTGGGATTGAAAGCCTGTGGCAATTCTTAGTATTTGGGTTATGTTTAATTTTAGTCAGCTCTGGTATTAAGAGAGGAATGGTCCCCTGCACTTAGCAGTGGCCTGTCATAAAAGTATCCAAAGTGTCTTAGCAAATGCAGACAATAATGGAATATGCTTATTAGATCTGTTCTAAGCTTGACTAATTCATAAAAGGTGTTTTTGCTCTACTAAAAACCAACTGCACTACTCAAGTTAGGCTGCCAAAGATATGTTGTAATCCTTTGGAAGAATATGATAGGGCAAATAAATCTGACCCATCAGAGTGCCTCCTAGCTTGCATATGCACACATAATGTTCGCTTTGTTCTGTTACCATCTGTGTGCCTTGCTGTATCACTGACTATTTCTGAAAATTTGCCTTCCCACATTCCTGAGTAGGGTGACCCCTACCAACAGGTAACTGAGAAAAACTAAATATTCACACATAGCTGAACTGCCTGCTCTTGGCAAAAATAAATTCCTGTTTTGATTCAAGTCGAGGTTTGAATAATGAATACAGGTAATTCTGTTTTCCTTTATATGTGTTACCTAAAAGTTGGACTGGTTTTAAGGTGGTTTGATCCCATGTTACAAAGTTATTTTAAATTTTCCTATACATGGCTTAGTTTCCTTTTAGGAATGTTAGACTTTGGCAAGTGTTAGAACCAATAAATCCTTTGAAAGTTATAAAAAATAATAGGTCAACAGCACTTTTGAAATAATTGTCATCATAATTTTTGGAATTTCTTTGAGGCACAAAGGTGACTTTTTCTCTTTTGTCAGAGATTAGATGGTTTAAAATTACTGGAATGAATTGCAGTGTTTCAGGTGTAAATAAAATGTCAGTCTCTCATACGCTGTTCCTTCCACCCTGCTGATGAGCAGGCAAGTGAGGAGCTTGGCTAACTCATGCACTGCTATCTTGCATTTAAAGAAGATATTTTTCATTAAAAACTTTGGTTCAGAGTTTTGGTCCTCTTCAAAGAGTTTGAGAATTAAAATTTGCAATCAGAAAGTGTCTTCATTATCTTGAGCACTTCTAAGTAATGCTGTACCACTTCACATGGTATCAATTACAAAGAAGCAGTTTGACAGCTAATGCCATGCATGATGTGTGCCACTAACAAGTGAACATACAGCTTTAAGAGCTTCCTCAAATTCAGAAGTACTTATTTTTACATGTACGAGGTCTCAATTTTAAATATGAGGCCTGAATACTAGATGCTGTGAACACTAGCTGGAAATGAAGGAAAAATGCACAGATTTTGTTCCTAGATTAGTAGAATTTTAAAGAAAATGTGTCACTACTAAATTGTTTATATTGAGCTTCAGCACTTACCTAACTTGCTTTAGCTGGCTATTTCCATGTTTGGAGCTATTAAATTATAAATTCAATCAGAAGTATATACTTTGTAATGTATTTTTCTGGCTTAAGTACATAAGTAAAAATGTCCCCAATTTTCAAGACCAGAGTACCATAACCAATTCCATGTATATTTCTGTAAGTGTCCAGTTAGTCTCCATGATGTTAAAACTGGAATATATGCAGGAACAACACATTATTATGGGCTTTCCTGTCTATTTTACATTTCTTCATCTCACAGCAGAAAGGAAAGACTGTAACTCACTTGGAAATGTGAATAAGTGGAACCTTTTGATTACTTTGGGGTTGAATGAAAATGGAAATTATTCCTGTGTGCAGTCAGAAGCCATAGCTATTATTTGACTATGGACGCAATAATTTTATGCTGCTTATTATGGTAATAACTGTTTTACTATTCCCTTTTATGTGCTATGAGAAGTTCAGATTATAAGTCCTTTGAGGCAGTTTCTGCTACAGGTGCACAGAACACAGCAAATCAGAGATCTTGTCTCAGAATGGGTGCCTCTGTAAGGAGTAATTCTGGTATTGCTGCTTTGCAGTTTTGAAACATTATGGCTAAGAAAGGATGCCCTATTACAGTATATGGAGTTTTGTTATTGATGAAATATGTGACTATTAATAGTTGATATTAGCTTAAAAGGAAAAAAATAATGTGTTTAACTTGAATTACAACTTGCAGATTATGTACCTCTTTAAATCCATAGTTTTTGGTCTCCTTCAGATTAAAAGTGAATCAGACATTGGAAGCTGTGATATTTTATGTTCCCTGTTGGGTCATAAAGATACTGTTACAAGGCTGAAAAGAGTTTGATTTTAAGTACACCTCACCCAGTTACTTATGAGAAAATCTTTAAAACAGGATCTAGAGTAAAAATGGCTTTTTGAAAAACAGTTTGTCATAACCCTTGGTCCACAGTTTCTAATATATGCAGTCCCAAGAGACTTTGTAATGGCTTTTTTCCTCGCACATTTCACACAGGGTTATGGGACTCACCTAATGAACCATCTGAAGGAGTACCACATCAAACACAACATTCTCAACTTTCTCACATATGCAGATGAATATGCTATCGGCTACTTCAAAAAACAAGTAAGTCAGTGTAAGAAATTGCTTGGTGCAAGAAGTTAACATCTAGCAATGATAAACTAGATGTGATGAACTAGTTGGATATAACGCATTGTGCAATTTTATGTGTATTTTTTTTTTTAATCTACAATATGTGCTCTGTGTTCATCTTGGGTAATGATATTGGCTTATAATGTATTTTATTTTGATGGACTCATTGGAGTATGGGTGTGCAGTGTAGCCTATGATTTGTTCAGTCTAAAATCCAATTGAATATGGGTTGGCTTCTTTATTCATTTAGTTCCTTCAGGCATTCTGTAAGAAGTGTAAAGAAGGACCGGACATACCTGCAGCAGACTAGAACTTACCTGACCTGTGCTCACTGCCACTCCTGATTTGAAGCACGAGGTCCAAGTTAAGGAAAGATTGTGATGTCTAATCTGTCAAGTAGATTTGACATATTAAGTAGGTGTCAACTATCTGATCAGACGGGAGAGTGAAGGTAGAGGTCAGACTTTTCTAGGAGATGTATACCAATAGGATAGAAGCAATGGACACAAGTTGGATCACAGGGAACTGCAACTAGATAGAAGGACTTTTTTTTTTTCCGCTCTCCATCCTGTCCTAAGGGTGGTCAAATACTGGAAAATGTTGCCCAGAAGGTTGTGGAATCTCTGTCCTTGGCAGTCTTAAAGACTGGATAAGCCTTTGGGCAACCGGATCTAATGAGACCTGCTCTGAGCAGGGATGGGGTTAGATGACCTCCTTAAGTCCCTTCCAGCTCCAGATGTTCTATACTTCTGTATATGAAACTGTTACAATTCACTCTTTACACATTGAAAAGAATAAAAGCTGGGCTTGTGACACAGCAACCAGATATGTGCACAGACCCTTTTCATGTATGAAATATCCCTTCCCAAATGTGGAGGTGCTGAGTCTTCATGTAAGTCTGAAGCCTTTGATGGTAAATTGTGAGGCAGAAGTTCTGATTGGGTTCCTTATTTTTACTGAGGTTGCATAGGTAGCACTGTAACAGAAGAATAAAACGCAGCCAAAGTGAGACTCCTACACTGCTCTTTATTGTCCTGGTTAATTCTTTTGTGGGTTTGTTTTTAAATGAACTTTTGAACTGTATAAAGACTTAGCATAACTTTGGAACTTTTAATGGGATTTGTTATCTTATTTTTTCACTTGAAATATAAAGATGAAAAAAATCACTTTTTTTTCAAGCTATAAAATTACTGTCATCTTATCGACTTCAACAGCAACTTTTCTTGACTAATGACTACAGGACTGGCAGTAGCAAATTTTTTGAAAACTCAGAAACTTTGTCCACAGTAAAGATCTTTTCCTCCCTTTCTTTATCTCTCCTATTCCCTTCTTTTTCTATACATATAAGCAATTAAGTATTCTTGGATTGAGTGACTCCTATGAGAAGGTGTTTGTAACACTATGAACAGTAGTCTGTAACTCTTTCCATTGTATTGTCTGTATTTTAACATTATGATGAATTTGGTTTGAAATCATCACAGCATTTCAAGTTAAAACAAATGTAAAAGGAAAATGGCATCATGACAGCTTGAGGGACATTTTTTTTTTTAATCTTTTTTTCTTCTTCAGGGTTTCTCCAAAGATATCAAAGTACCAAAAGCAAAATATGTTGGCTACATCAAAGATTATGAGGGTGCCACATTAATGGGATGTGAATTAAATCCAAGGATCCCCTACACGGAATTTTCTGTCATCATTAAAAAGCAAAAAGAGGTAAAGGGTTAAATGAAACACTGAACATTATAATCTATTCAGATGTTTAGAAGCAATTCAGTCAATGCCAGGTTAGCTTTTGTCTTTTCTTTGTGCTTAAAACATTGGAATGTTTACTTTTATTAGTTAGAATAAAACTTTCATCTAAGTCCCAGTGCAGTAATTTTGCAGAAGCAATAAATTCTACCTTACTAACTTTACGATAACAGAAATGTTGAAAAGTACTTGATATTTTGAGTATTTCATAGCTAAGTTCTGTCATAGGTAACTAAGCAAAATGTTGTGAGACTGAGTTGTTCTGCAGCTTTGACAATTGCTTTTCTTCCTCCCTCCTCTACTGACTGTAATGTTAATTAGAGTGGCTTTTGAACACTTGGAGTGTTTGTACTGCATGTCCTGTATTTTACTTGAAAGAAAGAGGATTTTCTTTTTCCTGTCACTGTTTTAACATACAAATCAAGGGTGACCTGTCTTAAATTGCAGGCTGGCCCTTTTTGGAATTTATGTGAGATATTCTTTATTTATTCCATAAGGCAGTTTATTATCAAAATAACTAAGATGTTACCAGTTTTGTTTAAATACCTTCTTTTTAAAGGGCTTTTAAAGAGGTACAAATGACAAAGATAATTTTTTCTTTCAAGGTTAGTCAAATCTCATTACTTTTTATTTTGTTAAAATGCGTCTTTATTGAACAGTCATTTTCCTTCCAATAGAGCTATTTTGCCCATGCTTGCAGAAAGAAAGACAATATCTGAGTGCTGTACATTTAGTTTACAACATTTCTTAACTTCACTCACTGGGAAAGTTTTTATATGTCTATACAACATAGATAGTAATTTTTTCCCTTTTATTTCTGCATGGTTGGGTTACTCTACTTGTTTGGCCGCTAAGACCATGTCACCCAGCACTGGGTACTGGTCACAGGACACCATTTGTGAGTTTGTACTGCTTGATTTGTAATTCATTTACAGTCACTATGAAAAAGATGAAAAATCCTTTAATGCAAAGCTTTGTGACCTGCTGACTTGTGAGTAGTCGGTGTTGAACAGCTTGTTTTAACTGGGAGGAGCCACTAGTTCCTAAATTATATGAAGAGTTGAAGGTGTGTTTAACAATCAGTTTGAAAGTGTTTTGATGTTACACTAGAATATGGCCATGGTGGTGGTGTATGCTGTATTTCTCTTAATATTTGTAACCTCTATTGAAAATCTGGGGTTTTTTTCCTCTTCGAGAGAAAATGCTATCTGTGTGTGGGTGAAGGTCCTCAAGAATAAAAATATGCCCAGTATGTCCATTATTTCCAAAGTCTCAAACTGTGATGGTCTGAACAGCTGCACATTTGTTTACTCCTGGTTATGAAGTAAGTAATTTTGAAAGAGATGTATTCATGACACGCAAAGCTTAGGTAATCGTCTAAGTGTGTATCAAGAGCACCACAGCAACTCACTTAGAATTGAGGTAATGAGATTGCAAAGCAGAACAGAGTGTACCCTAGAACTGGAAAAGCTTTTCCTGGCATTTACAAGCAGAGCAGAATTTCAGTTCCAAAGAGTGGCATCATTCTGACTTCCTCAAGGGAAAATCTTCAGTAAGAGTATCTCTGACTGGTACCTAAGAAATTCCAACAGTTACATAGTGACTTCAAAATGAACAGGTATCTCAAAAATTTTGGAATAGGAACATATTATGTGCATTGAAATACGTGCCTTGAAATTTCTGACCATCTCTGCAAAGCAGTTCAGAAGCACTAGGTGTTAGAATTAGAGCCAGTTCCCAAACCTGCTCCCAGGAAATCTCCTTCCCTATCTCTGCTGCCACCTTCCCAGGAGCTGTACAGCTTGTAATAGATACAGCAAGCAATGACTCATATTCTTCCGGATTTGTGCCTAAAAAGGCAGCTGAGAGACTTGGTAGCCTCATCTGCAGTGTCAATGTTGGGCCAGGTAGCTCACCCCTGTTACCAGCTTCAGTGGATCTATAAGGACCATAAGACTAGGAAGTGAGAGTGTTTCTGTCTGTCACAGCTTTTCATTAATCCTTTGAGTTACTTTGAGCAAAGCAATTATTTTTTGTTTTCTCTGCTGCTTTATTACAGATCATTAAAAAGCTCATAGAAAGGAAACAAGCTCAGATACGAAAAGTTTATCCTGGCCTTTCTTGCTTCAAAGATGGAGTACGGCAGATTCCCATAGAAAGCATTCCTGGAATTAGTATGTATCAGTCTCTTTTAACGTAGAACAGAAGCAGAACAGCCCAAGAAATGTCCAAGACTAGAAATACTAATGTAGTCACATATTTCTTTTTGATTAAAATGTAATTGTTTTGGTCTGCTGATTTGATTTCTCCAAAGATTGTTCTGTTTCCATTACAATTGCTGTCTTTGAGATTTCCTCTGGGCATCCCAGGTGGATCCACTTCTATGTAGATGTGTGTAATTTTATTTATATGTGATTCTTCTTCGATTTGTATCACAGAGTAGTCAGCAGTTTTCCTCTGGCACCACTGTTATGCACTACACTCCTGTACAAGAATGAGTTTTATGCTAAACGTGGACTTACACAACAAAACAGAATTAAAACAAGTATCATCTTTTGGAGGATTTTTCTCAACTGTGCTTTTCCACAATGTATTCTCTGTCCCTAGGGAGTCAAATTGGATAACTTTGATGTTGTTAATCTTTACTGAGTTTGTGGTGAAATATGTATTGAGTTATTGAAAAAGGATGTGTTTCATGTAGGAATATTTTAGAATCTTCCCAGCAGTCTGGAGGGAGAGGCATGTAGGAAATTGAATGGGGCTGCAGGCTAGATGGTTGTGTCATGTATTAGGAGTAGCTTTTATTAAAACAAACCCATTTTACTGCAGCACTGCTGAATGAAATGGCTTATCTTTTTAGAGTTGCAATAACTCAGTTAATGTTTTGACCTACTGTAGTTCCCATGTAATGTCTCGTGTTGTTGGTGTACAGGAGAGACTGGCTGGAAACCAAGTGGAAAAGAAAGAGGGTAAGTGCTGCACAAAGTAAAATGATGAAGCAGTTTGGAGATTCCTTTGAAAAATGTCCTTAAATATTGTCAATTGATATTTCCTTTGATCCACTGGGAACCAGATAAATAATCTGCACGGGATGAGTTCTTAAGTGCTTTTTTTGTGTTTTGTTTTGTTTGGAGTTGCTTTTAGGTAGGATGGACATCATAGGAGTGAAGAGAAGGGATCCAAACTAATCTTTCTGTATTCATATTTTCTTTCAAGTAAGGAGCCCAAGGATCCAGATCAACTCTACAGCACATTAAAAACCATCCTGCAGCAGGTGAAGGTGAGTGCTAGTTCTAGTTTACCTTTTGTAAAGATTTTAAAATTATTTGCAATATAGAGTTTCCATATTAGATACCTTACTTTTTTCTTTACCAAAGAGCCACCAAAGCGCTTGGCCCTTCATGGAACCTGTGAAGAGAACTGAAGCTCCTGGATATTATGAAGTTATAAGGTTTCCCATGGGTAATGACATTAACATTTTTTAAGTATAGCGTTTAAAAATCTTTATGGCTAGAGACATACCAGATAAAATGTAATCTGATTGTTTTATATTGAGATATATATTACTTGCAGCTGAATAGCTTTCAGCTCTGAAGTGCCAAGAGTACAGTGCTGTGGTTTGAAATTTATGACTGCTTTGTGACCTTTGTAGCTATATATATAGCGTATACATGTGAAATCTTAATATGCCCCAGAGAGCTTTTAAACAGTGCAGTCAGCTAGAAGCTTTTGGGGCTGAGCTAGCTTATGTGAGTTGTACAAATATGTTCTTGTGTGTGGTAACTGGTCATTGCAGATCCTGCTGGATAAAGGCAAACTTTCAGAAACACCTGAGCATTTGAATTGCTTTGAAACAGATTTAAGCCTTCTAAATCACGTAGAGAAAACCTGTTCAGAAGTACCAGGATTTTCTTGTTAAGTCTTAACAGTTTGCTTGAAGTTTAGGAAAATGCTTCATGCATCTGATTGTAAGATAACTTTTACATTCATATTTTAGATCTGTCAAAGTTGCACAAGGTGGTTTGTCTACATATTAATTGTTATATTTAAATCATGCAGCTGTTTATACAGGATTACTTGCAAAGGGAAGTACACAACTGCTAGTAACATTTTTCTTCTCTTTTGATTGCTGGGTCATACAATTTCAGTGATGATTCTGTGCTGTTCTAAACAGATGCTTGATTTGATTTGTTTTGCAGCAGCTTTAAAACTGAATCCTGCTACTCCTTCGTTGTTTATGCAGTACTCACCTCCATCTTGCTAATTACAGTTTCTGTACCTTTTAATGTTATTAGAGAATGAAATATAAGTTCATTGCAGGCTACTATCAATCAGTTTCTGCGTTTACCAATTTGGCTTAATGATTTTTTTATATTCAACTTATTCTTTCCAAATAGCAAATATATGTGTACTTTATAAAACAGCAGCTGGCTTCCTATATATCTGACACAAATGTATTTTCTAGCAATGAAAAGAAGAATATTGACACCCTCCTGTGGTAGAGTTTTCTCCTTTTCTGAGCAGAAGCTAGATCTAGAGATCTAGATGGCTGTTTAATCTGAACAGTGGTTACAAAGAACTTTCTGCCTGGACTGGCAAACCCTAAATAGTAATATTTCCTGTCCTTTCCTAGTTCAAATGTATTACACTGGAGACATGGGCAGCAGCTCTCATTTTAGGACTAAGTTGGAGCCATTGGTTTAGTTTTTGCCTTGTGTTTTTCAGCTAAGGAACCCAACATAACTAAACCACTTCTTGATTCATGGTCAACTGCTTTCTGTCTGCTCTCACTGCCAGCATGCTGATTCTGCACAAAAACTGCTCAGACATGATTTAAATTAAGAAAAACCATCATTGTCTTTTGTTATGCTATCACATACAAGATACATTTGTCTTTATGTTTGCATAAAGACTAAATTGTACAATATTTGAGAGGTATGGCTGTAGGGTTTTCTGGCTACCGTCTAATGTTAGTTCTCACGTATAAATACTTTTCCCCCCTGGTTTAAGTGCTCTTTCAGCTGCTTATTTTCAACAAACACTGTTTGGGTGTTTTGGGTTTTTTTGAGGTTTTTTACCACCTGCTGAATGGCTGAGTGACAGGTGCAGCCAAACTTTCACTGGAGTTAGAGAAGAGCTTAACTGACCAGCCAGGCAATGTTTGCTTTAGGGTGAGCTTGAATAGCTTTCTCACTTGAGTGCTATAATTAGACTATGGATATCTGGTTTAAATGTAGGCACCTGAATTTCAGACTCAATGGGAACTGAATGAGCCTTTGCTTTTGCAAGGTACTGTGCAACACCAGTGATTGGCAAGTTATGTATCATTGAAAGAGGTATCTGAGAGCATCTATCAAACTTTTCTTAAATAACCCACTCTTAGTTTGACAGGGCTTTTCTCTATTCTACCGAAGTTAAATCTCCCTTAAAAAAAACCCCAAACCAGGCAAAATAAATCCCTCAAAACCAAACCAAACCAAAAATACCTGCAACCACATTTTTAAATCTTCATTTTTAAGACTTAAGTCCTTGCATTGGAAGTCTTTGGTCTCTGCTGTCCTTGCAATACTTGTTGTCAGCAAGTTGGCTTCATTTCAGCTGTTTCTGTTACAGCTTCACAAAGGTGCTGCTGAAGCCTGGCTCAAGCATTGCAAAAAAAATAGTTAGAGCCTCTGAGGTGAGAAAAGCCAAGGCATCCAGCACACCTCCCACTACTTCTATTCCTGCACTCTCACCTAGAACGCTTGTGATGTTGCCAAACTTTTAAATGCCTGATGAGAGTTAACTAGGAAGGCAACCATGTGCAGAACACTGAGGTGCTTTATGTATTTTCTGGATGACTGATTTTAGTATAAAGGAAAACATTTCTTAAAGAATGTTCTGCAAGTAAGTTTTGTACGATGCTTTGTGTTGAAAGCAGGAGGGATCTCTCTCACATGACTCTTAACAAGGGATACATAACTATAAAGTTTGCAATGTAATTAAAATGTATGTAGAGCGTGGACCAGATTTAATCTTTTCTCATAGCTGCAAATACTGCTTGTAGTACAGACAGATGTCTTATCTCTGCTGTGTTCACACAAAAATGAGGGGTTTACATTAACATACATGTTTTGTGATGTTTGAATTCTTTACTTATAAACTCTTAAGGCCTCCTTCAGCAAAGCTGGAGCAGTTAGAGGAGAGTTAGGAACTCCTAACACCCACTGAAAACTTAAGACACAAAAAATGATGCTTTTATCTTTTAAAGAAATAAATAAACTCTACACAGAATCATTCTTACAGTGAAATGATGCTTAGTTCCAGGGGCTCAGCTGCTGTTGAAGCTTTAAAAAAAAGGGATCGTGCCTTAGATGAAGGCAATTAGGAATTCCACATCGTAGTTTTGCCAGTTCATGTTAAATAGCAAAGCAGTCTAAAGGGATATTGCATACCAAAAGTATTTGAGTCAAATGCTATTAATCTATTTTTCTTCTGTACAGATCTCAAAACAATGAGTGAGCGACTCAAGAATAGGTACTACGTGTCTAAGAAATTATTCATGGCTGACTTGCAGCGAGTCTTTACAAATTGCAGAGAGTACAACCCCCCTGAGAGCGAATACTACAAATGTGCCAATATACTGGAGAAATTCTTCTACACAAAAATTAAAGAAGCTGGATTAATTGACAAGTGACACTGTCTTTTCTACAACCACATAGTGTGCCTACTTTATGGGCAGGGGAAGCCATTCTATATCTGCATTGTGGGACTCAAAGGTTTCAAGAAACTTCTGTTTAATACTTAGCACTTTTAAAAACCCTCTTAGTTTTGCAAACATGTATTATACCGAAGTTACAAAAATTATTTTATTAAAATGCTTTATAATGTATTTAATTACAGAAAATTTCTTTTGTGTGCCGATTACCATATGTTCATAATAGGTTTATCAGTGACAGCCTCAGAAACCCCACGAAACATGTGGGAAATTGCACACGTTTGGGAATATGAAGAAAATTCCCAGACAACAGATGTTATAGCTTACCTAATGCAGTACCTATTTGATAAAGTTTTATTATTTTTTTTTTTCAGTAAAAAAAGAAAATAGTAAGGGAAAACAACAGTTTGGGGGGTTCTGAAACACTTGTTTCTTTATAGAATCTTTTTATAAGATATTATTTTTTAAAAGAAACACTCAGCTGGTTGAGAAGCTGTGAGAGAAGAACAGCCAGTTCTGGAAAAGGACTGCCTGTAAGCTTTGATAGATGCAAGTTTTTCTATTAATTTGGGGTTTTGATAAATATTTTACCTGTAAGTTGTAATCTCATAACCACTATTAAAAACAAAAAAAAATCTGGCTAGGTGTGTAATGTCATAGTGACTTGGCTTATGCAGGACATAAGTATCCAAAAGAACTTCAGAGAATCCGATTCGCATATGCTAGTCGATGTCAGTTGGCTTAGTGGAGTTAAGGTTTTGCTGCACTTCATGACCCACCCTGTTTACTACTCTTCACTGATAAATTCTTTGGGTTATTTAGCAGAGATAAGACTATTAAAAGAAGTCAACATATGACAGCTTCTAGCTCATATACTTGGCTCTGTGGTAAACTGGATTTTCTACCAAGCTTTATTGTAAATGCTTATTAAACATGATTATTTAGACCCAGGAACTTATTAACATTTTACAACTCATGTTAGTATATCTTCAAAAGAAGCACTTACATATATACTTTGCTGCTTACACTACATTTAAGAGGTACACCTAACTTCCTAATGGAGATCAGTACAGGCCAAAAAGCTGTCACTTGACATTTTCTAATTAGAGTTTGTAACTGTAAATTATAATTGCTTTTGTGAAAAACAGGTTCAACTTTTGTTCTTGCTGTTTTATATTTACAGATGTTACACTGGTAAAATTCAATAGTTGTAAGACTGAATAAAACCCAATTCTATGCTGTGTCAAAGAATATATTCCTGCAAAATGCCTGTGCAATGTTAAATCACAACTTGATTCTGCAAATAGATGTCAGGAACAACCTGGAAGTAGTAAATGTGGTACACAAGGTATTCAAAATGTTAACACTAGACTTACCATAGTGTTTTGTATAAAATTAGTCTGACCTGCATTTGGATCTATAACAAAGGTACAGTGAGCATTGTTTTTCTTTTAATAGCCAGTACTGGATGCTGTAATCCTGTTTGTAGATTGGGCCTACAAATGCACCTGTTAAGCTTGGTATCCTGTGAACTTTTGTTATTTTCAGAGTAGATTTTCTTATTGTCTTTCAATTGGATTGTCTCTTCTATATTGAAACATTTGTTTTCTAATTTAAGAATTAATATTTTCATAGATACTGTGCAATAAAGTTACATTAGGATATGTGGTTTTGCAAATGCTTTAACAGCTGATGAACTTTACATTTGTAAAATTAATATATTGTACTGGTACAGAATAGTTTTAAATTATATATGTACAAAACCCTACTTATTTTGGCCTTTTTTTCATTACTTAGTTCTGGCACTACAACTATACACACTGTTAAGCACAGCTGAGACTTCAGCATGGAGAGCTGTGGCTATTCCAGCTAGCATTCCCATCTCTGTGCTAACTGAGCTAGGTGCTGTTACTCCCATCTCTTCAATATCTCAAACAATTCTTTGAGCTTTTCAGGACTTGATTTTTAACCTCAAAGTGTGCTCATGCTGTTTTCTCATGTTTGTCTACTAGAGTCCTTCCTTTATTCACAAACCAGTTTATAGGGGAGCACACTGCAGGCTATGAGTACTTACCTATTTTCACTATGTTACTCAGATGGTACACTTCTTTTACATAACCTAAACAAACCTGCACGTGTCTAATACCTACCAGACAATTAGACAGCATGAAGATTTATTTCCTCCCCCATCCACTAAGACTTTGTCCTGTGCCACATCATGTAAAAGTGTACACTGTTCAGAGGGTAGCAAACAGTGGTCTAAAGAGGCTTAGACATTTTTCTGGAGACTTCTAAGAAGCAGTTCAGACTATTCAAGACTTTGTCCTGCAGCCGCAATGGAACTGCAATTCTTCAAGATTAATCCAAAAACAAACCCCCAAGCCAGATGCACCTCATCGTTGCGTGAGGCTGCTCTGCTGTCACCTTGTTTGTTTTTCTGTCCCTGATAAGTAGCTGCTATAAATTCATTTGCTGAAAGTAAAGAGCACCTAAAGTTAAATGATTGCCCAAGTTCCTGTAATATTAAGAAGTATGCTAACACCCAGAGCTAGAATTTTAGGATACAAATGGATTAAGTTTCAGTTCCAACATCTAAAGGCTGGTACTGTGAACAAATATTTTTCAAACACTCAGTAGCTGAAGCTTTTATTATGAAGTCCCATAAAACCAATTTACACTCAACCAAAGTAGAGCACTGTTCACAGACCTTCACAGATGACCAGATAGGAACAAAGTTAGTAACTCTTCTAAACAGCAGTACCAAGCAACCCTAAATTGTTATTTGAGAGAGCTCCAGCTACATAATCAGATTTCAACTGACAAAGCTTATGGCACAGAAGATGGGGAAGGAGCACACTAGGTTGCAGCACGCCTATGGATGACATTGCTATATTTGAAGCAAGTAAGGAAATTGCTAAAAGAACATTAGCCATCGCAGATGTGTTTACAATGACCAAAACATTTATTAGAAACTTCAATATGAAACTACAACCATTACAACCAATTACCAGAAGAGCTGTACAAATATTGTTATAGAAAAAAAAAAAAAAATCCAAAACCTGAAAACACCAAACCATTTGATCTTAAATGTCTGAACAAGCAGGGTATAAGTTACTAAATTATAACATAAGTCATAAATTTACATTACAAAATGCCTTCAGGCAAAAGGGTTCGAATGAAATCACCTTAGTTAAAAAAAGTAGCCTTGTGTCTTCTAGATCATGAAAAAGTCACTGGATTGAAACCAGCCCCCCTTAACTGTATATCCTTAGCATTAAGACACATAGAAATAATGGCATATTTGTGCAAAATATCCAGGAAATTATTGTTGCACAATATTTCCTTTCTTCACAGAACCAGCATGGTTTTGCTATTGTGACTGGAAATATCAACGACAGCCCACAAATTTCTCATTGTATTTTGACAGAGGTTTTTTCTTAAGAGAAAGGCGCTTGGCATTATTTTTCTGCTTGAAAATTGGAGAATTCAGGAAATTTGTGTCTGTGAATGGATCCCCTCTTCTGAGTTTCCTAAAAAAAGAAAAAAAATGAGTTTTGTTCCAAACAGCACTTAACACACATGAACTATTTCATCTTACTAACATCAGACCTCTCTTTGAATGTTTTCTTAGTATTTTCTTAATATTTAAACTACCCCCTCAAATCCTCCATTTGATGGAATATTATGAGCTTTAGATCAAACTGGAAAGTAAGACACCTACCCTGCAATACTTGGTTCTTTATAGCACACAGTAATAGTACAGCTTCGCTTGCGTTTTGGAGATCGTGGTTCTTCACATTCTGGGACAACAGCTGCATTCCCAGTGCTGGGGAGCAATGAAGTGGTATTGGTAACATCACGAAGATGACCATGAGATGGCTCTGAAGGCTGCCCTGGGATGAAATTAGGCACACTTACAACAATTCAGGCAAGCTAGCTTAAAAGAGAACATCAGTGAACACACTAGATGTGAAGTAACTTTCAGCTGTAACTATTATCTTCACGTTGTACTTGAAAATACGTAAGAGGATCAACAAATTCAGGATTGTAGTTTGGAAAAATAAGTTAACACTAACCAGTGCCCAGCAAAGTGTGATTTGTTGTTCCACGTATCTCAATTTATACTTTGTTCTCCTCTTTTGTCCTCAGCTTTAGTACATCATTAAGCACATCTAAAATACAGTATTGATTTATTGTTGACCAATTTCTTATACATGTCTTTAATTCCAATCTGCTGAGGGGAAAAAAAAAAAAAGCTAAATAATTAATCTAATGATTTCTGTAACACTGGTTGGTATTTATTAAAAAAAAAAACCAAAACCAACCCTAAAATAAAAAAAGTCTAAATCTCTAAAAGAAAGTTATCTCTTAAAAAAACAAAACCAATTACAGTAACACTTTCTATACTTACTAATAGACTTGTCACTTGATTTATTGCTTTCAGTCTCTTTTTCATTATGGAGTTTCTGCTCATGCTGTGCCAAACATCTTTTAGACCTTGGCCTTGCATGGACTGGTGATGTATCTATCTTGTCCACTGAACTTCTCCTTCTTTTTGATTTACCCTTGTAAGGCTCATAGAGGCTGTCATCTGAATCTTCTTCAGTATCACTTGACTCGATGGTATTGGTTTCAGATAAGTCATTTTTGTCATCCACACCAGTATCTGTGTCATTCACCTTATTTTGTCGAAAAGGTGTAAGATGGACACTCTCTTCCAAATGAAAGTCATAAGCATCACTGAAGCCACCCAAGAAATCCAAATTTTTCTTGGAAGCCCCTTTACCCTGTCTTTGTTTTGGTGTTTGTCTGGAAGATTTTTTAGGTTTTTCCAGTTTTGCCTTCTGATGCTTCTCTTTCCTGACTTGAGAGTCTTCTCTGTTTTCACACTCATGTCGTTTAAGATCAGAATTATTGTTTAAGGGGGACTGTGCAGTTTCAGAATCTGTTCTCCTCAACACCAGCTCTGAACCTACCTCATTTTCATTCAACTGAGAAATATCTAAATTTCTGCCTTCTACAGTACACATCTCTAGACTTTCCTCAAGTCTAACTTCATCCAGTTCAGAAAGCTTTTTTGTTGAAGCAGGTGCTTCTGAATGGTTCCATACACCAGTATAATGTTTGTTGTAGTTTCTCAACTTCATGTCGCAATTCCTAATAGACGCATTTTTTGGTAAGAGGTTACCAAGTCCATCCTTTCTGCTTGAAGAGATATTTTCCAGCTCTGCCACTATGATGTCCAGATGAAAATCAGACATTCGTCCTTGCAATTGAAGAGAAAGAGTCATATTAATGCTAAATAGTAGCAACCTGTTAAGGTTTTGTGCAAGTTCTGAACCTGTCAAAAATTAAGACTATTCTTAGAATTTTCCCCATAGATATGTATAAACCAGTATTTGGCAATCAAGGTAAGTTCTGTTTAATACAGTTTCCAGACAGGAAGCAGTTAAGTATACTACATTAGGATTTTCCTCTAAACTATTCCATTTGGAAAGGTTATCTATGGGTCATTTATTTTCTGAATGTTTTGCTTTGTTAACAGTTGTTGATTTCATAAATGATACTAAATGACTAAAGATGACTTTACTCTGTTGAACTGTTTGGTAGACAATGAAACTATATTTCAGGTATATAAAAGACAAAACATTTTCAATTCTCCCCACCCCCATTTTACTAGGCATCTTCATTCAAAAAGTTGCCAACATTAATACCTAACCTTTATGATAATAAGTGGAAAACTACTTGACAATTACTTCAAAAGCATTAATTACTTTTTAAACTTACACATTTTTTCCCCTGATTCAGAATACAGCAGTGTCTGGTACTTTGATATAGTTACCTTTGTCTGGAACTATTTTGTTTGAGGAAACAGCATTGTCAGATTCCTCACAGGTCTCTGACACAGAGTGAGTAAGCTCATTTTTATTGCTATCAGCCTCCATCCCACTTGGAAGTACTTGATCATCCCCATCAGCACACTGTAGATGTTTTCTAGAGAAAATACCAAAAGGTAGTATTTACCAAATAGCAATGTATTTTATCACAACACAGCTACTTCATTGCATTGGATTTCTTCCCTTTTTTCCATTCAAAAAATTAAGCTTACTGATACAAGATACTTACACTGAATGTATCGGCCCTACGACACTGGAACTGTTTTCAAGAACTGAAGAAAGCACTCTCCCATTCTGTCAACAAAATAAATCTTAATGTGACTAAGGAGATGAAAAAAGCTTACATGATATACAAGTTTTAGACAACAGCCAGGCTACCCACAGAAGGGCCAAAGAGGCTCTTGACTGCTTCTCTTTCTGGCCGTGTAAACACAAAGTACTGTGGGATCTCACATACTCAGCTCCTGCAAGTCAACACATTCATCACCAGCCTAATCATACAGACAGTGAACAGAGAAAAGAACTGTAAGGATAGTACAAGGAACATGACATAAACCCATAGAAAATCAGGGTGCCCCTACTACTGTGTAGCAGAGCCTCAGTCCCACTAACTACTACATATACCCACATTGTGGACCACATGTCATACTGGGAACTGTGGGAGCAATTGTTTCTCCAAACTAGGCTTAAGTCTCAAAAATTATGAGCATCTATGTTGGAAGTAATAAGGGGGAAGAATTAACAGAAATCATGCCCCTCTAGAGCAGAAGGTACTTACTACACCTACGGAACACAGATTCTTTGCTGGGCCAAGGAGATCAATTGAGTCCAGTAAATTCTGAGAAACTCTTGAAATTATCTTATTCAAGGCTTGCAGTTGATTCTAACAAACAAAAGAAGGAAAATAATGCTGTTATTGTCATACTCTAGTATCAACTACCAATGAGAGAACTTAGCAGCATTATGAGTTGACTAAATTAGTGCAGATTTTGATGTTCAGCTTCACTAAATCATGAAGTTACTATTAAAAATACCTCAGCAAGTCCTTGTGCTTGCTTGAGCCTAAGATGTCTTTGCAATTCGAACATCTGAACCTTCAGATTTTGATAATCTTTCTTTAAATGAAGGATGATATCCTGGGCATCCCTCAGTTTCAGCTTTTCTTCTTGCAAAGCCTGAGCTAGGGCTTTGTTGTTTGCTTGAAGGCTCTTCATTTTCTTGGAGCTGTTGGCTACAACACAAGAGTGAATATTTCAACTTAGCTTAAAAAAAAAAAATAAATTGTGAAAACTATTAAGACATCAAGCACCCTTACTTGCTATTTTGCCCTTTAAGGTGCAGATCTGGCTAATTTTATCCAACCTCATCCATTTCTGATTTTTCCTCTCTTTCATTCGTTCTTTTATATCATCCAGAGTGTCTTTGACAGGTTTTTTCAAGTATTCAGCCATCTTCTCCTTTAAAAATACAAAGAGTGAAGAACTCATGAAGCTGGTGATGCTCAACACTCCCCAATGCCAAAAGAAAAGGAACAGAGAAACAAGAGTAAAGCTCATAGAATGGTTTGGGTTGGAAAGGACTTCAAAATCATCCAGTTCCAACCGCCTGCCACTGGCAGGGACACCTCCCACTAGATAAGGTTGCTCCAAGCCCCGTCCAACCTTGCCTTGAACACTGCCAGGGATGGGGCAGCCACAACTGCCTTGGGCAGCCTGTTCTAGGGTCTCACCAACCTCACAGCAAAGAATTTCTTAGTGGTGTTTTTAAGTTGCACATATACACACATTAGACACCCACAAGCGTTAACAGCCTCACAGACAAGACCACTTTCAAAACACTTCCTTGCAGCACGGCTACTGCCACTACGCCATTATCCGATGTGCAAACCGCTCGGTGCCCGCGGCGCAGTCCAGGCCGTGGGCTCTAAACACTCTCACTGGGGCGGCACGACGGGTACTGAAGGGTGAAGAGTGTCCCCAGGGGGCCGGCAGTGGACCCTGGTTCCTCTAATACTGAGGGCAGGCCCTCACCGATGACATACCGTACCTCCTCAGAAAAGCGTACCCACGTCAGGCAAGTCCCTCGCCCGGCCGCGGCTGCCCGAGCCCCGCGCGGAGGCGATACCGCCGCAGCGGCAGCCGGCTCTGCCCCGGTGCCCACCGCAGAGCCCCGGCTCTCCTCAGCAAAAACCACAGACCGACGCGCTCGGCCTCAGAGTACGGGGAGCAGCAGAACACCCCTGACTTCAGCCAGACGGTTGGCTCTCCGCCACCAACGTTCAAAACCGACCGCCGCGCCCTCCCATTGGTCCTACGTGACTCTCTACGCACAGCACGGCCCCCGCGTTCATCCGCGCCTTACTCGTAGCCCCGCCCCTCTGAGAGGCGGTGGAGGCTTGCGCTGAGTCCGGGCAGGAAGCGGCAGCGGTCGTGGAGGTGGTTGTGGTTATTAGCGCTGCTACCAGCCGCCCTGGGACCCTCAGCTCCCGGTTCAGGCCGCCCCACTGAGGTACGGCTCAGGGCTGATGCGCCTGATGGACCCCACCGTGGCTTCCCCGGCCGGACCCGCGTCCCGGGTCCTGCATTCACCTGGGCTACTTCAGCTGCCTAGTGAGAGGACACCGAAGCAGAACAATGACAGCAAAACTAGGAGATGAGTCATTAACCTTCTGTGTTTTACAGCAGTAGTTTGTAGCAGCCATAGTGAGTGAGCCTTTCCTACTCCTTCTGGACCATGCTGCTTGTGAGCTGCTCCTTACTCTTGCTGTTGCAGCTTGAAGCGAAAATAATACAAGAGCTGTAGAGATACTTTAAGACACTTGTTTTATGAAGGAAACCGTTCCCAGATGTCACTGATAAGAAGATGGTGACTGTTGCTCTGCCAGGTTTATGGGTGGCCAGGCCATGAAGTGGAGGACGGGCCTGGCCATGAGGAAAATCAAGTCTTGAGGCTGGTATTTGCCTCTGCCTGGATTATGTATCATTTGTAACAACTGTAACTGATTACATATGCTAATATCTATGTGTATTGACTATGGAGTGCTGAGCTTTGGTTAAACGCTGCTTTATGATGGGAGAAACAAGAATCAGCTAAGCAGTATCTTACTAAATATGAGAATAAATGGTGTGCTTGTATCTGAGAAATTAGCGTTTTGTGGCTACTATGTTTTTTCTTTTCTAACATCTACTCCTGCCTGCTTGGTTTTATTCATTACAGCTTGGATGTGATTTGGCAAGCTATTCTCACTCAAAGAATTCTCATAGATCATCAGAGAAACTGTAATCCACAATAAGTATGCAGTTAGTTATCCTTTCCCAGTCCTTGGAAGGTTATTTTTTGCTTCTCCAGCTCAGAATAGCTGGCCTCATTTGTGTAGTCATGTAGCTTTTACAGTAGTGTAAATAAATGTAATTTAAGTTATTTTCTTACTTCATTGATAGATACTGATAAAGTTGGGGTTGCATTTCCACTGTCAGTGAATAAGTTGCCCTGCAAACACAGTTCCTTATGCAGCGTGACAACTCCTTTCTGAGATAAGATATCATGTTAGAAAGCATCACAAACACATTTGCCTCTTACTCAGTAGTGCCACACAAAACCAGAGTAACACAATTTTAGTTTAGATCTTAAAACCCTACAGGCCTGGGAGCTGGGTGTGGGGGGGGAAAGAGTCATAGAATCATAGAATAGTTAGGGTTGGAAAGGACCTTAAGATCATCTAGTTCCAACCCCCCTGCCATGGGCAGGGACACCCCACACTAAACCATGACACCCAAGGCCTCATCCAACCTGGCCTTGAACACCGCCAAGGATGGAGCATTCACAACCTCCCTGGGCAACCCATTCCAGTGCCTCACCACCCTCTCAGTAAAGAATTTCTTCCTTAGATCCAATCTAAACTTCCCCTGTTTAAGTTTGAACCCGTTACCCCTTGTCCTGTCACTACAGTCCCTGATGAATAGTCCCTCCCCAGCATCCTTGTAGGCCCCCTTCAGATCCTGGAAGGCTGCTATGAGGTCTCCGCACAGCCTTCTCTTCTCCAGGCTGAACAGCCCCAACTTTCTCAGCCTATCTTCATACGGGAGGTGCTCCAGTCCCCTGATCATCCTCATGGCCCTCCTCTGGACTTGTTCCAACAGTTCCATGTCCTTTTGATGTTAAGGACACCAGAACTGCACACAATACTCCAAGTGAGGTCTCACGAGAGCAGAGTAGAGTGGCAGGATCACCTCCTTCGACCTGTTGGTCACGCTCCTTTTGATGCAGCCCAGGATACAGTTGGCTTTCTGGGCTGCGAGCACACACTGCCGGCTCATGTTAAGTTTCTCATTGACCAACACCCCCAAGTCCTTCACTGCAGGGCTGCTCTGAATCTCTTCTCTGCCCAACCTGTAGCTGTGCCTGGGATTGCTCCGACCCAGGTGTAGGACCTTGCACTTGGCATGGTTAAACTTCATTAGGCTGGCATCAGCCCACCTCACAAGTGTGTCGAGGTCCCTCTGAATGGCATCCCTTCCCTCTGGCGTATCAACCGAACCACACACAAAAAGAAAGAAGAAAAAGAAGAAAGTATTGGATATTAAAAATCACATACCCAGTAAAAATGATTGTACAGTAAACCTTGTGGCCAGTTCCTTCAGGCCTCTCACTGTTATACAGACAATAATGGAGCACTGTCCTCCACTCAGCAGCTAACAGCCTCATCTGGGCCTTTGCGAACAGCTCTGTCTAAACATTAATTGAAATTATCTCATTGAACTCAACTTCTGGGGGCTTATTTTTGTAGGGGGTTGGTTTTGGTTTTGTTTTTTGGATGTTTCGTTGGTTGGTCTGTGTTTTTTTATTTATCTGTTTATTTATTGTCACAGCTGTTCTAACCAAAGGTAATACCTTTGCCCACGAACTTTGCCTCACTTAAAGCTACAGGTGTTTTGCATTCAGCTAAGTAGCAATTGGTAGTTTCCAGCAATGCTGGTAAGGTCTTTTAGCCATTACTCATTCATTTCCTTGAAACAAGCACACTGATTGTGATCAAATGAGCCATGCTTTGATTGAGAAAAAATACTTTCCTCATTGCTAGCTAAGTGTTGCTCTTAATTACTTTTTTTTTCCTTCCTGAGTATAGCTGTATAAAGATTTAAAAAACCCTCTTCACTTTTTTTTCTTTCTATTATATTTAATGTTACCCATGAATTTTGTTACACCTTTTTCGGAAACTTTGGGATCTTTCTGCAGAAAATATTTTGTCTTTTAATGTTGAATTTTGTTATCCCGATAATAACATTTTTACTGTTACCAAGCTGTGCTCATTTCTGCATTATTCTCACCTCAAGACAGTTGTGTTTTTATTAAATTATTTTCAGGTTACACCCTCTGTATTATTTATCTATACTGTGGGATTCCTAGCAGAGAATTTTGCTAGCTCCGCTGGCTCCTTGCTGTAAGCAATTTCACATTTTCCTCTATGTAGATTGATGTAGTGATTGATGCCAGAGATGCTCTAGATGATTAGTTTATTTCTAGTGAGTGTACTCATGTGGCAAACCAGGAGCATTAAAAGATTTGCTCTCATCTTAGGTTTGCTGGCTTACATTACAAGGAAAGGGTTGCTTCATCTAATTACAGCAAATTACAGGAATTGGAGCTGTGATTGTGGGAGCATTTGAGATACTTCTTGTCAAAGTTCAAGTCTGAGTGTGATGTTACATGCTGATGTCCAATGCATTCTTTAGCGGTTGATGTAAAGAGCTCAAATTTAGGAAGTTGTTGTTTTTCCCAACTAAATAAGATATCAGATATGCAGTCTCTTATGGAATGTTAATTAGTTGCTTTTACTGCTACCAATATAAAAGTCTTAAATGGAATTTTAACTTCTTTAGGGAATGCTTATGAGAGATACTGATAATACAGTCCATGCTGGAAAATATTTTTAAAGCTCCTGTTGGTTTCAGTGACAGGTAAAATTTGCATGGCTCTATAAGGACAGATGATTAGACTCAATAATCATCTACTCTGAGTATCTACTTTGTCACTCACTTTTGGTGACAGAAGAGCAGCCATGATACAGTGAGCGATGGCAAGTTTTTGTTGATGCAGGCAGCTGGATGACCTCCAGATACCCAACTTAAATGTCCTACCTACCTTTTCTGCTGCCCCATGTCTAGCCTTACATCAGGCAAACACGGTTATGATGTTTACACCTCTGGTTTTAACCATCAGAGTAGCTCAGTTAGGTTAGGGTAGTAGATAAGACTCATCTTTCACTACTTCTGTCAAAACAAGATACAGAGGTGGAAACTACAATGTATGCATTCTTTGAGGACAAAAGAGGGAGAGTATACAATATATTGTTGCATGTGATACCATTTTAATTAATACTGTAAAGTGTTTTTTCTTAGAGGACATCCTTAGAAGTGGCTCTTACACGCTACCAGAATTTCCTTCCTTTAGCTGGTTAGCAGTGCACAGGACTGTCATGCTTTCTGTTACCTTTGGAGTTGGGAAAGATCATTTATGCTCCTGTGGCTTGCTAAGTCAACCTTCTTCTAATTTCTTGTGACTTGCACACTTAAGCTACCTTGCAGTACTTTTCTCCTTGATCGTCAGATGGCTCATTTGTGAACTGCCTTCAAATTGTTCAGTTCTAATCTCTTTTGAGCAGGACATGGGTATCTTAGAAGGGTCATATGAGGTGTCTTAAGAATATTTGGTATGTGGGAGCTGTGGGGACTATAAGATGCTGATGCACCCACTGCTTCCCTGAAAGCAGTAAAGTAGCACATTTTTTGAAGAAGCTGGCACAGACTTCCCTCAGCAAAATGATCTTGTACTAACTTGACCAAGTTTGACTGAAGATACTGCAGAAATAATGAGCTGAAAAGATTTTGACAGGTAGACAATTGGTATTTGCCCTTCAGTAAGGTTAAAAAGAATTGTGAGCATCATGTGGCAGTCATTATTTTTATGTATGTCCATATGTGCTGATTCTTTCACATTTCAGAAAGATTCGTCAAATTAGACCCGTAAACTGCTAAAGTTCAGACCACTTCTATTTTAGAATATGTTAGTAGTAGTGTATTCTCTATTCCAAGTTATCCATAACCACTTCCTAATTTCAATTTTTATATTTTTCTTTCTCAGAAATACTTTGTTCTATTCAAAACTAAAACCACATAGGTAAGAGGAAAACAGGCATGAGTTAATTGAAGCATGAGACAACATGTGTTTCATTAAGGTAAAGTTAATAAGCTGTAAATCAGCATACCTACATTAATTGTATCGGTGTCGTATATTCTAAAATGTTTTCAATTATTAATCAGTTTTATATAAGTAAGGAGGTGAAAGATTAATAAGTATCTTGATTGTTCATGAGAGAGATCCCAGAGAGGAAAATATATGCAGTGATTATTATGTGGGTCAGATACAGCTGTCCGTTTCACTACAGACATAATTTATTATAAGTACTATGATAAATATCATCCCAAGTTGTCACAAAATCTTTGGTTTCAGTGCCAGGGAAATTCTCAAATCTCAGAAGGATGTCTTAATCCCATGACAATATTGCAACAATATAAGTACCAATCTGAAATCTTGAAACTACAAGGGTACAATGGGCAAAGAAGGAATCACGAGTCAAGAAAGAGTATATCAATGTTTAACGTTTTCTCAATGTATCCACTGAGTGTGTATCTTCATTTCATTATACTTTCTGTGTCAGTTGACTAGAACCTAGACTTTCTACAATATGCAGCAGTTCTAAAGCATGCAGTCAGAAGCAACCTCCATCCTGCTGAATTTCCTACCCCCAAAACTCATGGGGGGGTCTCCCTGAAGTGAGACTGATCATTGGTTCTGGTTTCCAAGTAGCTTTAAAGTTTGTTTAACTGTTGAAAGGAATATTTACTGACAAAACTGGGGTTTTTTTTGCTTATAGTGTTTGTGTAAATATGTGGCTTTCCACCTATTATTACCCATCTTTTCTTGATGAATAAATAGCTCAGAAATATGTATTCTACATACCAGTAGAATAGTGGCTTTAGAGACAAAGGCAAAGATGTGTTCTCTCTGCACAGTGGATCTTGATGATACTAGGATGATGATGATACTGTTTGACATAATGAAAAGAAATTCATGGATACAAGAGGATATCTTAGTGTAGCTTTTATTAATGCTAAACCACCTCTCATAATCTGAAAGGTGAATATTAACCATATAATGATATGTGCAGGAACCCTGGGTCCTGACGGAGCAGAGTGCCACCAGCTTCCTGCTCTTATATACCTTCTCCCTATAGGTACTCTGATGTTAGTGGAAAGGGGCTTGGTTTACATGGGCAAACATGGGATCAGAACTGATCTCTTTTCTTTTACCTTTCTCTTTAAACTCAGCTATTCTATATGTGCACATTAAACACAAGTATTTATTTGCGGCCTTATAGCAGTTGATAATGTACAAGCATTCCTGGCTCTTAAAGCTGTTGGTAAACCATGATGAAAGATAGAAGACAGAAAAAGATGAAAGCATTCTGCATGCACATTGGCTAGACCACACTGGCATTGGGCAGAAAAAATGTCTAGACAACCAGCTCTGTCTTTAGATCAGAATGTTCAGTTAAGGAGGATTTTTATGAAGTGTGGAAAAGCAATTTTCCTTCCTGCTGGGACTATATCTCTGCGGTCAGCTCTCAGAGGTTTGAGTCATGGGTGAATGACTTTCAAAGAGCTAATCATTGTTCATAGGTGGAAGACATAGATACAGATTGACACTTTGTTCTCTCACAACAGGCCCTGTGCAAGCATTTTTTAATGACTTCAGTCCACCACAGAGAAAAATGGAGAAAAGATAGGGTATAATTTATAACCAGGGATATATGAAGAAGCAAACATCGTTACCCAGTAGTAGTCCATTTGGTTCTGCTGCAGGTATGCTGCCCGTATTAAAATAAGTAGGCTCATTTTATTATTCAAACACTTTGTGGGAAATCCTGTGGGTAAAACCAAACAGAAAACAGAGGCAAAAGAAGAGTGGTCAGTGCTGTGACAAAGAAATGCACTTCAGCCATCCTTCGATGCTTCTGTTGATAACCTATCTCAAGTCGCTAAGGCTGTTGTTTCTTTGTAAGAAGTGAGGGACTTGACTATCTCATGAGGATAAACAAAAGTAATAACTATATGGCCAAAATGACATTATAACGTTTGACATTAAAATGGCTTTTAAGTGTTGGGGTTGTTTTGTTTCTATAGCTTAGCCTGCCACTAACATTTTGATGTTTATTTGAACAGTTGAAGCAAATCTGTCACCAGCAATAGCTGAAAGTGGCATGTCAGTGGTAAAGTATCACAGTATCACAGTATGTTAGAGATTGGAAGGGACCTCAAAAGATCATCTAGTCCAATCCCCCTGCCAGAGCAGGAACACCTAGATAAGGTTACATAGGAATGTGTCCAAGCGGGTTTTGAATGTCTCCAGAGAAGGAGACTCCACAACCTCCCTGGGCAGCCTGTTCCAGTGTTCCGTCACCCTCACTGAGAAGAAGTTTCTTCTCAAGTTTAAGTGGAACCTCTTGTGTTCCAGTTTGTACCCATTACCCCTTGTCCTATCATTGTTTGCCACTGAGAAGAGCCTGGCTCCATCCTTGTGACACTCCCCCTTTATATATTTATATACACTAATAAGGTCACCCCTCAGTCTCCTCTTCTCCAAACTATAGAGACCCAGCTCCCTCAGCCTTTCCTCATAAGGGAGATGCTCCACTCCCTTAATCATCTTAGTCGCCCTGCGCTGGACTCTCTCCAGCAGGTCCCTGTCCTTCTTGAACTGAGGGGCCCAGAACTGGACACAATATTCCAGATGCGGTCTCACCAGGGCAGAGTAGAGGGGAAGGAGGACCTCTCTCGACCTACTGACCACCCCCCTTCTAATACACCCCAGGATGCCATTGGCCTTCTTGGCCACAAGGGCACAGTGTTGGCTCATGGTCATCCTGGCGTCCACTAGGACCCCCAGGTCCCTCTCCCCTACACTACTCTCTAACAGGTCGTTCCCCAACCTATATTGGAACCTGGGGTTGTTCCTGCCCAGATGCAGGACTCTACGCTTTCCCTTGTTATATTTCAAGTTACTCCCTGCCCAACTCTCCAGCCTGTCCAGGTCCCGCTGGATGGCAGCACAGCCTTCTGGTGTGTCAGCCACTCCTCCCAGCTTGGTGTCATCAGCAAACTTGCTGACAGTACACTCAATTCCCTCATCTAAATCATTGATGAATATATTAAATAATACTGGTCCCAATACTGACCCTTGAGGCACTCCACTAGATACAGGCCTCCAACTAGACTCCGCCCCATAGACTACAACTCTCTGGCTTCTCTCCTTCAGCCAGTTCGCGGTCCACCTCACCACCTGATCATTCAGACCACACTTCCTCAGTTTAGCTATGAGGATGCTGTGGGAGACTGTGTCAAATGCTTTGCTGAAGTCAAGGTAGACCACATCCACCGCTCTGCCATCATCCATCCACCGTGTTATTTCCTCATAAAAGGCTATGAAGTTGGTCAAGCATGACTTCCCCTTGGTAAAGCCATGTTGACTGCCCCTCATAACTCTCTTATCCTTGACATGCCTTAAGATGGCATCAAGGATAAGGTGTTCCATCACTTTCCCAGGGATGGAGGTGAGGCTGACCGGTCTATAGTTACCCGGGTCCTCCTTCTTGCCCTTTTTGAAGACTGGAGTGACATTTGCTTTCCTCCAGTCCTCAGGCACCTCTCCCGTTTCCCAAGACTTGGTAAAGATGATGGAGAGTGGTCTAGCAATGACTTCCACCAGTTCCCTCAGCACCCGCGGGTGCATCCCATCTGGACCCATGGATTTATGGATGTCCAGATTGCTCAGCTGGTCTCTAACCCATTCCTCGTCGACTAAGGCCAACTGCTCCAGTGACCTGACTTCATCTGAGGTCTCAGGAGTACAGGGCTCTTCAGGACTGCCTCCGGCAGAGTAGACTGAGACAAAGAAGGCATTCAATAACTCTGCCATCTCTGTATCTTCTGTCACCAGGGCACCCATCCCGTTCACCAGTGGGCCAACCTTGCCTCTGGTGTTAGTTTTATCAGCTATGTATTTGAAAAAGCTCTTTCTGCTGTCCTTGACCCCTCTCGCCAGATTTAATTCTAAGGAGGCCTTAGCCATCCTAGCTGCCTTCCTACATCCTCTAGCAGCAGCCTTTTATTCCTCCCGAGTGGCCAGCCCCTCCTTCCATGACCTGTGAACTCTGCTCTTCCACTTGAGCATACCCAGCAGTTCCTTATTTAGCCACGCAGGTCTCCTGGCCCTCTTCCTTGACTTCCTATGTGTCGGGATGCTCTGCTCTTGAGCTCAGAATAAGCAATTCTTGAATGCCAACCAACTATCTTGGGCCCCTTTACCTTCAAGCAGCCTTGCCCATGGGATTTCCTCTAGCAATTGCTTGAAAAGGCCAAAGTTTGCCCTGCTGAAGTCCAGGGTTGCAATTCTACTTGCTATTGTACTGGCCCTACCACACAAGATCCTGAATTCCACCATCTCGTGGTCGCTGCAACCAAGGCAGCCCTCAACCTTTACTGCTTCTACCAGCCCCTCCTTGTTAGTGAGGATGAGATCCAGCAGCGCTCCTCTCCTGGTTGGCTCATCCACCATTTGGATGAGGAAGTTATCCTCCATACACTGGAGGAACCTCCTGGACTGTGGCTGGGTTGCTGAGTAGTCCTTCCAGCAAACATCAGGGAAGTTAAAATCCCCCACGACGACCACGTCCTGTGACTGTGAGGCTGCTCTCAGCTGCCTGTAGAAGGTAAAAAGACTACTGAACTGCTGCTGATGTGAACTTCAAGCATAACAAGATTTTTAACTGAGAGAAAAGCAGAACAGTGGCAGAATTCTCTAGGTTCTGTTATCTTTACACTTTTCTCTACTTGTGCTTCTCTGTATCACTATCTTTTATCATTCCCTTACTTTGCAACTGTATTATAGTGTCCAGTGTTACAGCTATTTATTCCCACAATTTCATCTAGTTTTATGTCCTGTCAGAATACTTTTCCTCAGTTTTATTGGAGAAATCAGAATAAAAAGATACTTATATTGGTGTTTTATATTTATGTGCAGAGACAATAGGTATGGTAAGAACTAGAGATTGTATGAAGAAGGAGGAAGGACAGAAACAGTATGTTGAAAAAGACTGTTTTAATGGATGTTCTGTGGTTCTTTTAGTTTACTTTGTTTCATTCAAGTATTTTAAAGTTTAAGAACATTTTTTTTTTTTAAACTTTGTTTCATTCAAGTATTGTTTAAGAACATTTGAAAAATGAGATACTGTGACAAAATTTCCTTCAGTCTTAACAATATTTAAGTCAAGAGAAATAAACCATTTCTCTGGATTCCAAGGATGGCTTTTCCCACTAATTGATACTTAAATCCATAAATCATACAAAGCCTGTAACTCCAACAAAATAATGTCCCAGAATGCTAAGGACAGAATCTAAGCTAAAGTCTGGCCCTAAGAAGCACCTCAATATATTCTTTAAAAGGAATCTGTTCAGATTGAAAGGTGATTTTCCTTGTTATTTTATTCACACCCCTCTGTCCTTCCTCAGAATAACACCAGGATCTATCTAGGACACAGCAGCTTCTATTGGTCTGTAAGGCTGTCTGTTCCCTCCTGTGACAAGATGCAGAGTGGAGTATAGCTTTGATGTGGAAATGCCTCAAACTTTCATCATATAACGAGCTCCCCCAAAAGACCAATAAAATCTAAACTAAAAAGAAGCCATACTTAATTTAAATAGAAAGTTGCATTTCTACTTGGTTATATAAAGAAGGCTTAAGGCAATTTAAGGTGACAGAAATGAGGTTTATGCACTGTTCTCTTCTTGGCCACCATCAGTTTGCAAGCAGAACCTGGATTTCAGCTGCTGAGTGCTCACAATTTCTGTATTGTCCTGTTTGGGAAGTTCTTTTCAGTCTTTCTAGAGCTATGCTTTCTTTGTTGTGAATCTCCTCCCTATTCCTTCTTGTGGGCCCTCTGACTTTCTCTCCCTTGAGCATGTTGAGTTATTGCCCGTTGTCATGAGCAGTCTTCCTCCTCATCCAGTCATTTTGAAGGAACAGAGCATGTAACTGAGAACACATGATAAAACAAATACTGTCTGTGTTATTGTAAAGCCCCTATAGCTAGGGACAGTGGCAGGGAGAACTATAATGTCAGAGATATTAACTCAGTTTCTAATAGTCTATATGCCCCGTGTGTGTGTACATGTGCATATCTATATGCATGGGTTTATGATACTTTCCAATAGCTGCTGACCCATTTTATTGATTTCTTTGCTAACAATTAATTGAAGTAGAAGTATGAGCTAGCAAAAGGCAGTTTGCTTAGCCTTTCTGTAACCTTCTTCACCAAAAATAACTAAACTGCAAGTAATAATGATGATAAAGGAAGTC
Source organism: Psittacula echo (assembly GCF_963264785.1). Classification (NCBI taxonomy): domain Eukaryota; kingdom Metazoa; phylum Chordata; class Aves; order Psittaciformes; family Psittacidae; genus Psittacula; species Psittacula echo. The sequence goes on from NC_137737.1 coordinate 20,589,010, forward strand.
CTATTGCTTATGCTGTAATTTACAGCTGACTAACAGTGATACTTGAAACACACCAGTTGCCTCATGGTAGTTTCATGTTTCAGCAGATCTGCTTTTTCGTGCCCCTATGAGCTTGAAAAAGCTCAGCCGAGGATCTTTAAGTGAGTTCACAAGGCTGGTGCAGGCAGCATCCAAAGCAATACCAGTTTCACTGTCTGGCTTTGCATGGTATCTTCCTGGCCTTTGGCCTCCTCACCCTAGACTGTTTTAAAAAACTTTCAGAATATGCTATTCAAAAGAGTGTTGCAGAAAACGTACTACAATGACCTTCCTTATGCCTGTGATTTCCATCCACTTTGTTTTGAACCTTCCAAAGCATTTTCTTTCAGACCTTCTGTTAAAGACTGCATAGTAAGTTCATTCACACGTTCCTTATATTCCAGCAGATTTTCTCTTGTTATCTACCTACACAGCATCTAGAAACAGTGGAATACATTTGAGGGAAATAGTTTACTCTCCTGCTTCCCTTCTACCATACTGCAATTATTCTCATAGGTATTACTGTTGATATTACTAATAATATGGTTACTTTTGTAAGACAAAATTTCAGCATTATCCAGAAGAAGTGGGGCAAATAAATTCTTTAGAGAGCTTCAGTATTTTTGCTCACCACCTACAGGACAACAAACGAATCTATTTAAAATGCATAAATTAATAAAGTCCAAAACTCTACAGTAAAATCCCAATGTTACCAAATTAATTTAATATTTAGTACCCTTTTGTGTTATCTTAAACCCCGGTGTAGACTAGCAATCACAGCAGTTGTCACTTGGTGGAGCCAGATTACTCTGTAAATTCAATGTGCTTTGCAAATAGTTTGCATAAAAGGTCTCAAAGGCAGGATTTATAAATAGTACATTGGAGAAAGATAATAATAATAATAATAAAAAAGTGGGATTTCAATAAATCCGTGGAGGAATTCAAAGTTTTATAGCTTTGCTTTTAATTACTGTAGCACAAGAGAAGTAAAGGACTTGCTCCTTGCTGGCAGAAGCAAAGGCTATCTCCTTTTGCTGGAAAAAAACAGGTAAGTATATTTGGTAATGTACATACAACCTGCAAGGATGAAATGAAGCCATAGCTGTGACTCTTGGTACAATTTAAAGAAATCCAGGTTGTTAATGCTAAAGCTTAGTAACACCTTACACACTGTATTTTTTTAAAATTTTTTTTACTGCTAATATTTTAAATTTATGCCATTTTTGTAGCTCTCTTTTAAAGATTCTTCATAAAATTGGGAAAGGCATCAAATTTATTTCTGGTGTAGAGAATAGAGAATTCTTAGAGGAAAAAAAGGAGAGGATGCCAAATGTACACACCTTCTCTATACTCTTGAATGCAGAGAATTCTTACCAACTTTTTCTTGCAGTTTGTTTCTTTTCTATCCATATGCATAGGACACTATTTAAAGAAATGTCAACAGTAGAAGCACCTACTCATTCTTATTCTACATTGTGTTTATTGTGCACACTAACAAAGAACTCAGGGAATTTAGGTCTCTGCCATTTTTATAACTAGTGATCAGAAGTTAGTCATGGGAGCATGTATATTTTTTGGCTTTTTTTTTTCTTTTCATTTTTCTTTGTCCTCATTATTTAATATTTATTTGGATGTAACTCCTCAGAGACAGATGGATAAGGATAGATACTTTTGAGGAGTTGTTCTGACTAGCATATGAATAAAGTCTTAAACTCTCAATATATTCTTCAGACTTGTCAGATCTCATTTACTGGGAATAGACTCTGTCATTTTTACTCCAGCCACATATTTTATTTCATAATATACTGAGAACATGACTCTTTCCTATTTGGTGACCCTGTGTGCCAGAAGAAGCCAGTTGTCCCAGTCTGCCAGCTGTTGACAGATAAATCTGGCAACTGGGGTTATAGGATAGAGAAGCCACAACATGGGGGTAGAGGAGTTTAAGATTAGCCAGGTAGAGCGGTTTGTGCTTTAGAAAACAAATTAGAGGACAAAATCCCCAGCAACTTAATGGCATCACAGTCCCACACGTTGTGTGTCTTCACTTACAGCTTTCTCATGTACATTTAAAAATGCATCTCCTTCTGTGACCCACTGAGTCAAATAACAGTTGAGATTTTCAAACCCTTGAGATACTGGCAAACCTGGCACAGAGTCTTCTTTCAACTCTTCACATCCTAGTATGAAAAAATGGAAAAGAACAGGAAATTCTGGTGTTATAGCTTCCTGGATTTTATATACAAGATCGTATTAGGGCCATTATTCAAAACTACTAAGATTTTCTAAAAAATTATATTTCCTCAAAAATTTCTGTGTAGAACCTATTCTTTCCCAGTGAATGAAAACATACATCATGAAAACAACCACATTTCTGGAACATCTTAATTTATAACTATGGGCAGCAACAAGGCCTACATCTTACGTAGTGTTAACAACTACAGTATTATTCCCCTGCAAGAGAGAAAAAAAAAAATAAATGAGTGTATTAACCTGCATGTAAAGAAGAGATCACAATCTATGGAAACACAACAATGAAATTACTGGGGAAAAAGAACAAAATTCAAATAGAAGAAAATATGTGAAATACAGAAATTACTTTCTCACCTACAGAAGTGCAGGATGGGCTTTGTTAATGCTATGATGAAATAGGGGCAGCATGAACATGGAGCATTGATTTTATATACCCAGCATAGCTGGAAAGAGCCATTATGGTGGCTTCTTTCTGGATGATTGTCAGAACTTCTATTCGGATAAAATGATGCTAAGGGTTAAGTTTCTCAATGTTTTTCCAGATAATGAAGGCTGTGGAGGTTTGGGGGATATTTTTGGTTTTAACTGGCTAGCTTTATTGCTTTTTTATGCTTTTGCTGGCACCCTGCCAAATTGCATTTGGTTTCATCCCTTTTCCTCAGGATAAGTAGTACTCATGTCAGGTCCCACAGGATGTTTGACCTGCATGAGCAGAGAAGACAATTTTTTAGTGTCTTTCTTTTTGCGATTTTCTGCTTTCCCTCTGTGATGCCATTTGAACAGCTGCGTCCAACTCCGACAACAGGGGAGAGAAGTTCTCAGCTGAAGAGTTTTAAAAGTTCATTAGTTTAATTTATTCTGCCTCTCCAAAGGAGATTTGTATTGTCATTGGAATAGTAGCTCTTGTTCCCCTCCCCACCAGGTTGGAGATTTACAATTAAAATCCCTAATTTAACGCATCTTCTAAGTGGTATGCCTAGTTTCCTTCCTTTTGTATAAGCTACTTGATTTTATGTCCTCTTATTTCTATTCAGTTTATTACTTTTATCTTTTTTACTATTTTTTTTTTGTGGTTTTGTATTATCAGAAAATTTCACTTCTTTCTGAATGCATCTTCATCCAGGTTAAAAGGGAGAGACAGTCAATCAGTCAGTAAATCCCTGCTCTCTGAAAACAGTCAGCACCAGCTGTAGCTCAATTAAACTCAACACTTGAATAGTTCACAAGAGAACCCACACTTGTACAAACACACATTAATCAAATAAACTTGTTTTCATCTGTAGTTGTATTCCAAATTTTCAGTTAATAGCTTGGACAATAAGGAGTGGGCTGGAGATATGTGATGGAAGTAGCCGATAATTAAACCTTCCAGCATAATCTTCAAATTTATGGTGTCCTGACACGCACACTAAACAAGGAATATTGAAGGAACCTAAAATATGAGGGGTTTGCATGCTTAAATGTTGATGAGCACTTTTGCTGAGTAGTACAAGCAACTCGGCTGTTGAGACTTGCTTGACATGTTCCTAGTTTGAAAATTTAGCTTTTGCATTTTTTATCATGGTGAATGGAACAGCATGTAGAAAGAAGGCCATTTATGTGTATATTCTTAAGTCACTTTTATAAACATTGCAAATAAAGTTATATTTATGCTATTAGGACTAAAGGTCTTAATAAAACATCTGCTTGCATTTCTTAATTCTAGGCATATTATGAGTAATTCCCAACGTATGGTGGTTTCTTGTTCCATAATTAGGACAACTTGTATGTAACAATATGTGCTTAAGTCCCTTCATGTTGATGACACAATTAAGTGCTGCCCTGATCATGGGACTGTATTATATGGGCAACAGACCCCTACTAACGAGCCCTTTAGCGAAAACAGTCTGCGGAGAATACAGGCCATGTCAGGCTGTATTCTAGCTTTATGGTCATGTTAATTAATCTGTCCTGAGCAAATTTCAGACAAGGTCAGGCTGGCCATGCTGATTGCTATTTAGAACCTGTTCCAAAAGAAGCAGTATTGCCATTGGTGAGGAACATTTTCCTGAAATTACTTTTGTCATAAAGTGACTAGTTGTCAAACTGAAGTATATTTAGCCTAGTTTGGGACATCTATTTTGACCCCATGCCTAAGAAAGATAAAGATCAACAAACAAACGTAGTCCCAAACCACAACAATCAAGTTCATAAACTCTACTGTGATCAAGTTGTGGCTGCCGTAAAATGTTTGAGTGTTTATACATGGAATATATAAGTAACAGCTCCAACTGTAGAGAGTAAAATCCATCCCAACACATGCCATAATATGTTAGAAAAAGGCTCAGCTTTACATTCCTTGTTTAGACCAGGTTGTACAACATGTTGAACTTGATCAGGGAGTGCCAGGGAAAGCATGCTTTCTCTCTGTGAAAACCTTCAAGTAGTTTTGGTTTTATACCAACATGGAATGAAAAATATTTAAAATCTGGAATTACATTGGATGAAAAAGTACTTCTTGCATGGCTGTAGTCAAAATACCTTGTTCTCTGCAGTGGTGGGGAACATTTTTGATGATAGACTAGTATAGACAGCCAGGGGAATGTTTCGCTTGTCACAGGCCATCAGCAATGATCCTCCCTCGGACTGACAGCAATGATATGCACAGATCACTTCTCACACCCTCTGCAGTAACTGAGTTAGATTGCTTGAAATGAAATCATGTGCTCTTTCACTGTGTCTTTCACCTTGCACCCAAACATTGTCAGTTCCAAGTAGGGAAGGTCCTAACCTGGGAACCTGGAAAACTGAGACACCTTTTGGTAATTACAGCACCCTTCCTTCTTTTGCTTCATGGCCTGAGTGTACTGGCTCTAAGAGAGACACAGGAGTTTCCTCCAGAGCATACTTAAATCAGTGGCATCCTTTATGCTGGATTTTATGTCTATGGATCAAGTCCTAGCAGAACTTTGAAAAGAAAACCTTAGTGCTTTACAAATTATTATTCATTTAGTGATGAAAATACTTGCTATATAATTGGTAAATAACAGGAAATCTTCTAACACTATCTTAAAATCTTTACCTCACTGATACTTTGCTGTGTGCTCTTCCTAGCTCCAAAATATTTTCATAGAGCATTATAGTAGTGCTCTAAGTTTGGAAACCAGGAATGTATTCTTTCAGGCACTCCTAAGTATCTGCTTGCATTTGAAAGGCATAGAGAGTTCTGAACTCTGATTAAGGCATGATTTATGGTATGAAAAGCTTGAACATCCTTTGATACAAGGGAACACTATACAAAATCTGGGTTCAAAAGCTGTAGCTCCAGTTCTGAAACTTGCATAGATATATAACTCATTTTTGTTCAATTTAGGTCTAAACAGAAGCATTGAAAACAGTACAGGGTGGCACTGCTTGGGGGTGGCAGTGAAATAACTTGTGGATATTTAAAAGTGCTCAATAAAGCATAAATTACAACAAGGAGCGGAAGACAGGAAAAACTCAGATGCCTACAAATAACTGAATGTTTCCCTCGGGCATAAACATTAATGGATTTAATTAGATTATAATTGCTCATGGAAGCGTAGTCTTGCACAAGATAAAAATACCTGACATAGCATTTGCAACTAGGCAACTGCATCAGAAGCACTAGGAGGTCTGATGTTAAACACAAATTATTTACTAAATATAAGGAATCTGGGTGTGCAGTATATGCTCTGTTCTCAGGATGTACACATGTATTTGTAAGATGGAAACACTGCTTCATATATTTGGCCCTGAGCTGTAGCTGCTGGAGTAGAGGACTGAGTTAAAAAAGGATGGCAGATGGAAATGTATGTTTAACTGAGGATCTTCAGGGCTCTATGTTTGTCTTCTATTTTCATCTTTACACTTGTGAAAAGACACCTCAGTGAGGATATTTAGAATATCCGATCCTTGTGTTGAGTGGGGATCTATATAACCACCCAATATTTACAGCTGCACAAATTAAAATCCTGATTTAGATTCACTAATTGCATTTCAGCTAAAACAATCCTGTCACATTCCAGGAGGTTCAGTACAGGAGGTTGTCAGGCATGGGTGCTACATGGCCACATGATGAGTATGTCCTTACTTCAGTGTTGAGATCCGTATGTTGCTGGTTGATACACCAGTGCAGCAGAGCACAGCCAGCATTTGCCCGTACTGGAAGCCTCCTGGTTGACAGCTTGTAAAAGTCACAGCAGGGATGTAAAGGTGATTTTAAAAAAGTGAATTCATTCTCAGTATGGGAACTGGCAATCTGGCTAATTGACAGGGCAAACTAAGTGTGAAGCTTTAACCCTAAGCAGCAGTCTTGCTGAAACATTGTATCTCAAAGAATCTGTTCTCTTAGCTGCGCCATGGCACTACCACACCAAGAAGAGAGAAGAGCATCTCCTTTACCCTTAACTTTCAGCCAAGTGATGAAGTTTCCTTTGAAAGGTGAAGGTAAAAAAGGGGAGGTAAAGAAAAATTGGGCCTTGCACTCTCTTCACCCTGTTTGAACGTACTAACCACTAAGCAGTTACCTAGAGAACAGGGAAATAAGAGAAACATTGGAAAGAGGCAGCTGCTGCATGTTGGTGCAAAATCCTGTACAAATCAGAGAATCCCTGCTGAACCAAGTCACACAGGAAAGATATGTCAGGTGTCCTGTGCCTAGTTGTGGCAGATGGATCTTCTGTCCAGTAATGTCTGCCCTGCTAGAAGGATTCTGCCAGAGGTAGGAGGATTCACCATTGATCGCGTCTGTTCACAGTACTAACAAGATGAAATATTTTTTTGTATTGATTTTCGCAGAAAGGAATTACTTCCTTGTAACTACTGAGTTACTTCCTTGACATGATGACTTCAAAATTATGCAAAAATATCAAAATGGTTAAAAATATAAACCTCTCATTTATTTGTTTACATCAGTGTTAAGAACATTCAGGAAAAGAATAAAAATATAATATCATAAAACCCTAATACTGGAACAGACTTTAAATTGTCTGAAACATAGCCTGAGGCTGTAAGCATTTTCTCACATATTTCATGATTGACTAACAGCAAGGTATTAGCTCTGTAGCACACAGACTCAAATCATGACTAAGATCGACTATTGCATGAATTGTTGCAAAAGCATTTGAACACTGTTCATGGGAGACAGCCTAGGCTGTGGTCAGATTCAACAGACCTGTGAACAAACCTGTACAGAAAGGTCACTGAGCATCACATAGAATGTAAATGTGAAGCTGTGAAACTTGGATATTTAGCACAGCTGAACACATGCAACTCCAATAAACAAAGGCAATATAAAGGAATAAATGTAGGTGATAATGGACCACTGGAGGCACTGATCCCATGGTGCTGATTCCAGTTACCTGATAGTTATTAAATGTAATTCGTTATGCTAAAATATTATTTTAGGGTGATATATTTTATTGTGTTTGGTTTTTAGTTTTTGTTTGGTTGGTTGGTTGGTTTGGTTTTTTTTTGGTGGGGGGATTTAGGTCTTTATCTTTAAAAGCAACAGGATTATTTCTCTGGCAAGATCCTTACCTTTCATATTGTTTCCCAGATAAAGTTAGTGACATTGACCAACAGGTCTCAGGAGTAGTGTTTTCATGTGTTTTTAACACTGACAAACACTGCTAAAATTAATTTACTTCTGCAAGTCTTTGACCTTGCTGCTATGGCAAATAATGTGTTTCAAACAATTGTAACAACATTAGTTACTCATAATGAGAACACTACTGACTACTACTACACAGATGCTTTAACTTTCTAATATAAAGCTGTAGCTTGCTAGTGGTGAAATGAAAAATAGGTCAGGTGAAAATACTAGAGGTTAAATTCTGAGATCTTTATTTAATTTTTATGCAATTTTTTCTTCCTTTAAATCTAGATGGATCAAGCTTTCAGTGGAGAGATCAGTTAGGAAATGAGGAGAGAAAGATGGTCTTTAGCTTAATACTCTCCATTGATATGCACTTTAGGTAGTGGTATTTTCTTAAAGTATTGTAGGTCTTTTAATCTTTACATATGCTCTGCACCATGGCTCTTTTAATCTGTTTCATCTAAATATTTTTACCTTACTTTATTTTTTATACTTCTTTGGCCATTTTAACCTATACCTGCCATAACTCCTGATTTTACCTCTGCAGCCTTCAAATAAAATATAACCAAGAGGACAGGCACTGTCACACATTTAATGATAATGCACATACATGGTATCTTACTTGCCCTTGCTCTCAATTTTATCTTCAAAGATGAAAGCTCTTAAAGCAGGATTCGTCTCCTTGCTTTTGATTCCATAGAATCCCAAGGAATTTTGTCTCCTCTATTGTATGAGCAAACGTCAATATACTGGGGAAGGGTCCAAAAGATCAAACTTCTTCCCCTTTTCTCCGTAATCAGTGACTCACAAGCTTGGTGTACCCTGACTTGTATATAACAAAGTCCTGTTGATTACAGAGCCCTTCTTCCTCCTTCCCCATTAAAACTAGGGCTGTGCTTATTCCTGATACATAACTTTGTTTCTTTAGCCACTATATTCTTTCTGTATATTGGATGCAAGATAACAGTTTAAATAACAGAAAAAATAGTACATGAACATTCACACAGTGCAGAAAATTGAGTGCAAGTACTGACTGAGTTTATACTAGAGAATGAACATATTCCTGGAACTATCTTAGAATCATAGATCTTGATTCATTAACATTGTGTCAATGTTATTTATTGGTTTTTGGTGGGTTTTGGTATTTGTTATTTATTTGTTTTGTTTTTTAGGAAAAGTACCCAAAAACGTGATACAGCAACTTTAATCATATGCTAAAACAGAATTCTCCAAGGAGCATTACTGGTAATTGATTAGTTCTAAATTCAAGCAGCATTAGCTCATCCTTTATTTCAGGGAAAATTTAAACAAATGTGTGACTTTAAATGCTCATAAGTTTACAATTACTGAACCATTTTTCATTAGCCATGAATAATTTTTCCTTCCTCTGCAAGGATTTATAAAACAACTTGGAATGACGTGTGGAGAATTACCCATTTTTAAGATTTTCATGCTTGAAAATTTCAATCAGGACATATGGTGAAAGTGCAGTTTGTTTTTCATGCCGGCTTAACTCAAGTGACTGAACTGATTTTACTTGTGCTTTCCAAAGTAATTCAGCACTGGGCTGAGAACAGTTGCAGGCATTTTTGGCTTGATAGATGTTGCATGAGAAAGTTAGGAGCTGCTGATGCTGAGCAGCAGTTGGAATTCTTTAATGACAGCGGTCACTACCAGTTGGATCCTGACGAAGCTTGGGTTGCACACTCAAGTGAGCAATAGTGGAAGATTCCAGTGGAAAATTAATAGACTGACAAATAGTTTTTGTGCTTGGTGGACTGTAATTGCATAGGAAGGCCAAATGCTAATGGTAAAACATAGCCTAACAAAAAAGATTTATGCTATGGTTGTGAGGATCATTACTTGACTGTCTTCTCAAAGCAACAGTTATAATTGGGGAAAAAAAACCCTCCAACAATCCCTACCAAAAAAAGTAACAACAATGAAAAGCTCACCACTGCTTGTGTCCTCTTTTGCCTTTTGTCCCATCATGCAGTAAGCTACAAACAGAAAATTACAACCACTAAAAGTAAAGCAAGTAAGACCTTAGGATTTTCATTTCTGGACAGCTATGTAACTCTACCTTGAAACATTACACAGTCGCATACATCAGTACCTCAAGTTGTAAAATGTATCTTGGTTTATATGAGTTTAATGTCTGCTTTTGTTCTGTCCTTTATGGGCTTTCACAGAGATATGATAGTTATGGTATGGATATGATGCCAAATCATATTTTTGGCATGCTCTGTGGGAAGTATGTCTGTCGTGGTTTAAACCCAACCAGGCAGCTCGTTCACTCACTCCCCCCCTTCCTCCCCCCACTCCCAGAGAGATGGGAAGGAGAATTGAAAGAATATAACTCCCACAGGTTGAGATAAGAACACTTTAGTAACTAAAGTATAACACAAATCACTACTGCTACCACCAATAATAATAATGATAAAGGAAATGACAAAGGAAGAGAATACAACACCTCACGACCCGTCAACCGATACCTTGCCCCCACCCAGCAGTGAATCCGCCCTTCCAGGGAACTCTCCGTTACATCCTGGGCATGACGTGCTGTGGTATGGAATACCTCTTTGGCTAGTTTGGGTCAAGTGTCCTGTCCCTGCTTCCTCCCAGCTTCTTCTTCTCCCTAGCAGAGCATGAGGCTCAGAAAGTCCTTGCTCAGACTAAATATTCCGACCAGCAACTAAAAACATCGGTTTTATCAGTGCTGTTCCCAGGCCGAAGGTCACAAACACAGCGCTGCACCAGCTACTAAGAAGGAGAAAAAATGACTGCTACTGCTGAACCCAGGACAGTGTCATACAACAGGAAACTAGGGATGTGTTGGCAGATCCCAGAAACAGCCAGAACAAAATTGTCAATCAATGTGCAGAGCAGTCCTGATCCCAAAGGCAGTGTCAGTGATAGCTCAAGAGTTCTCATTATAAAGAAGAGGAAGAGAGGTTTTGGTAGGAGGCTTGCCAGGCTGGTCAAGGTTTCTTTAAACTAGATGTGTTGGGGGAGGGTGGCATTGTTTCATCCCAACACACCCAGTCAGTTGCCAGCACCTACAATAAATGCTCGGAGCGATGCAGAGATATTCCAGCCGCTCCAGCCAATGAGCCAGCTTCATTTGGAGCTCGGCTCAGATGCCTCTATACAAACGCCCATAGCATGGGAAACAAACAAAAGGAAAACAAAAGGAAAACAAAAGGAAAAACAAACAAAAAGAATTAGAGATGTGTGCACGACTACTGGAGTATGACATAGTAGGCATCACAGAAACATGGTGGGATGGCTCCTACGACTGGAGTGTTGGAATGGTAGGTTACAGGCTCTATAGAAAAGACAGGCCTGGCAGGCGGGGAGGGGGAGTTGCTATTTATGTTAGGGATAGGCTGGAGAGTATGGAACTCTGTCTGGGGACGGGTGAGCAGTCGACAGAGAGTTTGTGGGTCAAGGTTAAAGGGAGAACAGCGATGGGGGACATCACTGTGGGGATCTGTTACAGACCGCCTGATCAAGAGGAATCTGTGGATGAAGTGCTCTATAGGCAGATAGGAACAGCCTCATGCTCACAGGCCCTTGTTCTCATGGGAGACTTCAACTACACTGACATCTGTTGGAGTGAAGGTACGGCAAGGCACAAGCAATCCAGGAGGTTCCTCGATTGTGTGGAAGACAACTTCCTTCTGCAAGTAATAGAGAAGCCAACAAGGAGAGGTGCCATACTTGACCTCGTGCTCACCAACAGGGAAGGGCTGATTGGAAATGTGACGCTCCAGGGCAGCCTTGGTTGCGGTGACCACAAGATGGTCGAATTCGAGATCCTTGGGACAGTGAGAAGAGTGTGCAGCAAGCTCACTGCCCTGGACTTCAAGAGAGCAGACTTTGGCCTCTTCAGGAGCCTGCTTAGTAAGGTTCCATGGGATATAGCCCTAGAGGGCAGGGGGGCCCAAGACTCTTGGTTGTTATTCAAGGATCACCTGCTCCAAGCTCAGGAGTGTTGCATCCCAACTAGAAGGAAGTGCAGCAGGAGGGCCAGGAGACATCCTTGGGTGGATAAGGAGCTGCTCAGGAAAATTTGAAGGAAAAAAGAGGCTTATAGAAGGTGGAAGCAGGGACAGGCGGCCTGGGAAGAATATAGGGATGTTGTCCGGGAAGCTAGGGACCAGGTGAGGAAGGCTAAGGCCCAGTTAGAATTGAACTTGGCTAGGGATGTTAAGGATAACAGGAAGGGATTCTATAGGTACGTAGCGAGTAAAAGACAGACTAGGGACAACATAGGCCCCCTTCCGGAAGATATCAGGAGAACTGGCTACCCTGGATTTGGAGAAGGCTGAGGTTCTTAATGACTTCTTTGCCTCGGTCTTCACTGGCAAAGGCTCTGACCGTACCACCCAAGTCTTGGAAGGCGAACGCAGGGACTGTGAGAATGAAGACCCTAGGCCTGCTGTAGGAGAGGATCTGGTTCGAGACCATCTTAAAAACCTAAACGTACACAAGTCCATGGGACCTGACGACATCCATCCGCGGGTCCTGAAGGAGCTGGCAAATGAAGTTGCTAAGTCACTGGCCATCATATTTGAAAAATCATGGCAGTCAGGTAAAGTTCCCGACGACTGGAAGAAGGGAAGTATAACCCCCATTCTCAAAAAGGGGAAAATGGATGAATGGAATTACAGACCAGTCAGTCTCATCTCCGTGCCTGGCAAAATCTTGGAGCAGATTCCCCTGGAATGCATGCTAAGGCACATGAAAAACAAGGAGGTGGTTGGTGACAGCCAGCATGGCTTCACTAAGGGGAAATCCTGCCTGACCAATTTGGTGGCCTTCTGTGATGGGGCTACAAAACTGATGGACAGGGGCAGAGCAGCTGATGTCATCTACCTGGATTTGTGCAAAGCCTTCGACACTGTCCCACATGACATCCTTGTCTCTAAATTGGAAAGAAATCAATTTGATGGGTGGACCACTCAGTGGATAAAGAACTGGCTGGATGGCCGCACGCAAAGAGTTGTGGTCAATGGCTCAATGTCCGGCTGGAGACCGGTAACGAATGGTGTCCCTCAGGGATCGGTGTTGGGACCTGTCTTGTTCAACATCTTTGTCGGTGACATGGACAGTGGGATTGAGTGCGTCCTCAGCAAGTTTGCCGATGACAGCAAGCTGTGTGGTTTGGTTGATACATCAGAGGGAAGGGATGCCATCCAGAGGGACCTCGACACGCTTGTGAGGTGGGCTGATGCCAACCTGATGAAGTTTAACCGTGACAAGTGGAAGGTCCTACACCTGGGTCGGAGCAATCCCAGGCACAGCTACAGGTTGGGCAGAGAAGAGATTCAGAGCAGCCCTGCGGAGAAGGATTTGGGGGTGTTGGTCGATGAGAAAATGAACATGAGCTGGCTTCAGTGTGCGCTAGCAGCCCAGAAAGCCAACCGTATCCTGGGCTGCATCAAAAGGAGCGTGACCAGCAGGTTGAAGGAGGTGATCCTGCCACTCTACTCTGCTCTCATGAGACCTCACTTGTAGTATTGTGTGCAGTTCTGGTGTCCTCAACATAAAAGGGACATGGAACTGTTGGAACAAGTCCAGAGGAGGGCCACGAGGATGATCAAGAGACTGGAGCACCTCCTGTATGAAGATAGGCTGAGAAAGTTGGGGCTATTCAACCTGGAGAAGAGAAGGCTGCATGGAGACCTCATAGCTGCCTTCCAGTATCTGAAGGGGGCCTACAAGGATGCTGGGGATGGACTATTCATCAGGGACTGTAGTGACAGGACAAGGGGTAACGGGTTCAAACTGAAACAGGGGAAGTTCAGACTGATTATAAGGAAGAATTTCTTTACTGAGAGGGTGGTGAGGCACTGGAATGGGTTGTCCAGGGAGGTTGTGAATGCTCCATCCTTGGTGGTGTTCAAGGCCAGGTTGGATGAGGCCTTGGGTGGCATGGTTTAGTGTGAGGTGTCCCTGCCCATGGCAGGGGTGTTGGAACTAGATGATCTTAAGGTCCTTTCCAACCCTAACTATTCTATGATTCTATGATTCTATGATTATCGTAGACTGAACTTATTTTGTCACTTGAAGGCTGAACATAAGGCTAAGTTGCTTTTGCTGCAGAAATGCCAGCTAGAGAAGGGAAAGGCAGAGGAACAGACATGCTAGTTTAACTTGCTGGACCAAGCAATAGTCTACATATTCCAACCTTTCTCTCAGAAAAGGTAATCAGCTTGGTTTTCCCAGTTCTTGGTATAAACAAAGTAGGTAGAGGATCATGGCTGTTTTGCAGCTTTCAGTAACTGTCTGCTTTGCCAATAATCAGAGCCTGTCTCAGGCAGCAGGGGTGTGTTAACTAATCCGTGGGCTAATGAGTGATGTTTCTCAGCAGGCTAATCACCTCAGCTATAATACCACCTTGATGCGGTTATATCATTTGTGGTCATCTGTTACTGAGATAATGGCTTCTGTATCTCTGAGAACCTGGCATTTTAGTTTATTAGAACAAGAGGTGGAGGTAAAGTTTCTGAGTCCAGCTACACCATAGAGAAAAAAAAACAAAAAGGAAAAAGAATGGTAAGTACTAACCTTCATATAAAGGCAAATGAATGAGATCTGACCACAAGGAGAAGTAGGCTCAGAGTTTAAGAAGCTTGTAGCCATTGTTACAAGCAGGTTTAGAGCAGAGCACTTCAGACACTGGGGCAAACAAAAGCCTGCAGGTGCATTGAAGTGGAGTGCCTTCAATCAAAAAAAAAAAAAAGAAAAGCGTAGGTTGCTACCTGTGAGTAAAGCACTGAGACTTCAAGGATTCACTCTAGAAAACCTGCTTAGCTTTTTGTGCCATTTCTGTAGGTAAGGCAAACAGTTGTGATTCAGGCAATTGTTGCTTGCTATTCCCTACTGCTTCTTCCTTTCTCTAGTTGATAAGTATTCAAAGCCTTGCTTTGTTCTTTCCTTTCTTCTTTAAGAATAGTTAATTCGGTTTCATACCTTTTGTTTATACAAGAAATAAAGCAAAACTTTTGCTAGTTTGCATCACAGAAAATCTCCCTGCATTTCAAATAATGAACAAGTTCACTGAAAACTGTTCACTTTTACTGAAGCACAATTAGCAATGGAATAGCTAGTACCAGTTATGAAAGTTCACCTTACCCCTAAATAGAGTGGAAACTTTCTATTCTAAAGCCTTCTGGATTCAGATCTTTGCAATATTGCTGATACAGGTTAGAAGAGATTGAGAAGTGAGCAACATAGGTATATCGTTCTTTTTGGGTTATGGATTTTACTTCTATATCCTCTCTTTTTCTCTCCTAATCCTCTGTAAATGTGCCAAAGTATATGAACTGTTGTGTTTTTTCCTTTCCTGAGAACAGTGAAGCCTGCTTGAATGAATAAATGAATCAAAGGTAAATGAGCTCTGAAAGTGAATAATGAGAAAAATCTCTCTATAACAAACCTTTTTATATGCCCATCAAGAGGACTCAAAACTTTTAAATGAGTTGCCTTTAAATGAGTACAATCTATCAAAGAAGTTTTAGCACCTACTTTATTCTTTAAAACATTTTAGTGCCTCATTGGTAAACTTCAGATTAGTCAGGTTGTTAAGTGTCCATCACCAAATAATGATAGATTGCAAGAAAATGCCTTTGGTACTAGTGAAGTGTCACCTGAATCCAGTTAGAAACTTGTGTGTTATTAAGGTTATATGGGCAAGATAGAATTGCCAAAAAGTTGTGCTTTTATTAAATGCTGTTAATTTTTATTTTACAGAGCTCTAGAAGTTTTTTAAGTGGTTAACGTGAGTAAGGTCAGATGTCCAAAAGAGTGCATTCCAACAGGTCCACATCCTTCTTATGTTGGGGGGTCCCAAAGCTAAATTATGTTTTTTTTAATTATGTTAAATTGACGTACTAGATAGTCAATTAACTACCTGGGTAGTTCATTTTTTAGCGTGAGCTTTTTTTTTTTTTTGATCAATTTTTACAACAGTCAGTTGCTCCATGGTGTGATCTTGGGATCACTGTCCTCACTGCTGTAAGAGACAGGACATGAATTAGAGGCATCATGATAATGCCCATGGTTGATGCTTGAGGGACTGTGGTCAGAGCGTAGTCTGAGAGTATAACAAATACATGCTGATAGATGGGTGATACCCATCTTGCTATAAAGTTGAATATGATTTGGAACATGTGTAAGGAGACTGAGAAAGAGGCCTGGCTAGTCTGCTGTCTCCAGTGCTTGGATACTCTGCTTACAAGTCAGGTTTTGAAAACTGTTTTATGAGTCATTTTCTGTTAAATGACTTTTGCTCTTGTTTTCTTTGAAGACTTGCACCACTATCCATTTTAATAGACTTGATCAAATATTTAGTATTGATTGTACTGAGCAGGGATCTTTCTGCTGTGTTCCCATTCTGTTTACTGTTACTAGGACTGTGGCTCCACTAGGGAGAGAAACCCATGCAATAGCATTTGATAGTAACTGCCTCCAGATTCAGATCTTTGATGAAAAGGACCAAAGTGTCTTTAATGTCTCCATTAGTTTGTGTCTTCTACTCCCCTGCCACAGCATGGAGAACAAAAGTGATTTTGAGAGGCCACTTTCTTCTCCTAGTTGCCTGCACGCTCTGCAGACAAATGGCTGTCAGACAATCTGGCCTGAGCTGAAGGTATTCCTTTACATGACAGAGAAAACTGGGGTTTTTTATCTTGTTTGTTTGGGTTTTTTTGTGTGGGACTGGAACAAAGAAGTGTAAATTAAGCATACAGTGGCATTCCAGAGACTGCAGATATATTGAACTTTTCTCCTCAGACAAATATTGTACAAATATCATCAGCATAGTGGTTACTAAGATGCATGAAGATGAGTATGTGGTCTGTTTTACTAATAGCATTGAAATCGATCTTTTGTGCATCTTCTCTCTGTTTTCAAATTCCAGGATAGGGATGTAGGGACTACTAATTGGCCTACTCCCCAGAAATCTCTTAGGAAGACTCTATGGCACTTGATATGCTCAGGACTTGTATAATTATATGTATCTTAATTAGAGAGTGGCATACTTGCTCTCATAAGAAGTGAGCAGCTTCCATTCCTCACTGTTTACCTTAAAGCAAAGTTTGAGCTTCTAGAGGATGTGTGGAGGTTATATTCCTAAGGACTAGCTACCTTAGCACAAGGTGCTGATCATTCATATGTCTAAATGTTCTGGCAATTTGAGGACTGATTAAAGATGGAACCAGAGTGGGAGATTAAATGGTGCTTCCCCAGAGGCCTGGTCCATGGGAGACTGCAATCCAGCCAGCAATGTGGTAGCAATGTAAGCCACCATCTTCTTGGCTAGGTACCATCACTGGTGAGCTTGCTCTGTACTTTGCAGTGATGGACTGTGAGAGCTTTATGACTAGATGCTGTTCAGATGCATGAGGATGGAAATATGTCCCAGCTGATAAATCTTTCTCAGGAAGACCTTCCTCACTGCCTAGTTCCCCACTTGACCTGTTGATATTACCTCATTGGGGTACCCACATGGCTCTCCCTCTAACCAAGAAACTTTTGAAATAAATCATAGAATTACAGAAACATCTAGGTTGGAAATGACCTTTAAGATCATCAAGTCCAACCATTACCCCAGGACTGCCAAGTCCACCACTAAACCATGTCACTAAGATTCCACTGCTTCCCTGAGAAGCCTGTTCCAATGCCTGACTACCTTTTGAGTGAAGAAATTTTTCCTAATTTCCAGCCTAAACCTCCTCTGAGCTTTAGGTCATTACCTCTTGTGTTATTGCTTGTTACCTGGGAGGAGTAACAATACTGTACATGGGAGGCCTGGGAGGTCTCCTATAATCCTAGGGTTAAATTGGTGAGCTCAGCTCCCTCCTTGAAATGCCTATACACCAATGCGTGCAGCATGGGAAATAAGCAGGAGGAGTTGGAGACCTGTGTTAAGTCAGGAGATTATGATCTGGTGGCAATTACAGAGACGTGGTGGGACAGCTCGCATGACTGGAATATAGTCATGGAGGGCTATGTCCTTTTCAGGAAAGACAGGCCAGCCAGGCGGAGTGGTGGGGTTGCTCTTTATGTGCAAGAACAGCTGCAATGTACTGAGTTCTGTCCAGGGACAGAGGACGAGCGAGTTGAGAGTCTGTGGGTGAGAATTAAGGGGCAGGCTGGCAGGGGCGATACTGTTGTGGGTGTCTGTTACAGGCCACCAGATCAGGGTGAGGAAGCTGACGAGGCCTTCTACAGGCAGCTGAGAGCGGCCTCACAGTCACAGGCCGTGGTCGTTGTGGGGGATTTTAACTTCCCTGATGTTTGCTGGAAGGACTACTCAGCAACCCAGCCACAGTCCAGGAGGTTCCTCCAGTGTATGGATGATAACTTCCTCATCCAAATGGTGGATGAGCCAACCAGGAGAGGAGCGCTGCTGGATCTCATCCTCACTAACAAGGAGGGTCTGGTCAAAGCAGTAAAGGTTGAGGGCTGCCTTGGTTGCAGCGACCACGAGATGGTGGAATTCAGGATCTTGTGTGGTAGGACCAGTACAATAGCAAGTAGAATTGCAACCCTGGACTTCAGCAGGGCAAACTTTGGCCTTTTCAAGCAATTGCTAGAGGAAATCCCATGGGCAAGGCTGCTTGAAGGTAAAGGGGCCCAAGATTGTTGGTTGACATTCAAGGATTGCTTATTCTGAGCTCAAGAGCAGAGCATCCCGACACGTAGGAAGTCAAGGAAGAGGGCCAGGAGACCTGCGTGGCTAAATAAGGAACTGCTGGGTATGCTCAAGTGGAAGAGCAGAGTTTACAGGTCATGGAAGGAGGGGCTGGCCACTCGGGAGGAATATAAGGCTACTGCTAGAGGATGTAGGAAGGCAGCTAGGATGGCTAAGGCCTCCTTAGAATTAAATCTGGCGAGAGGGGTCAAGGACAGCAGAAAGAGCTTTTTCAAATACATAGCTGATAAAACTAACACCAGAGGCAAGGTTGGCCCACTGGTGAACGGGATGGGTGCCCTGGTGACAGAAGATACAGAGATGGCAGAGTTATTGAATGCCTTCTTTGTCTCAGTCTACTCTGCCGGAGGCAGTCCTGAAGAGCCCTGTACTCCTGAGACCTCAGATGAAGTCAGGTCACTGGAGCAGTTTGCCTTAGTCGATGAGGAATGGGTTAGGGACCAGTTGAGCAATCTGGACATCCATAAATCCATGGGTCCAGATGGAATGCACCCGCGGGTGCTGAGGGAACTGGTGGAAGTCATTGCTAGACCACTCTCCATCATCTTTACCAAGTCTTGGGAAACGGGAGAGGTGCCTGAGGACTGGAGGAAAGCAAATGTCACTCCAGTCTTCAAAAAGGGCAAGAAGGAGGACCCGGGTAACTATAGACCGGTCAGCCTCACCTCCATCCCTGGGAAAGTGATGGAACACCTTATCCTTGATGCCATCTTAAGGCATGTCAAGGATAAGAGGGTTATGAGGGGCAGCCAACATGGCTTTACCAAGGGGAAGTCATGCTTGACCAACCTCATAGCCTTTTATGAGGAAATAACATTGTGGATGGATGATGGCAGAGCGGTGGACGTGGTCTACCTTGACTTCAGCAAAGCATTTGACACAGTCTCCCACAGCATCCTCATAGCTAAATTGAGGAAGTGTGGCCTGGATGATCAGATAGTGAGGTGGACTGCAAACTGGCTGAAGGAGAGAAGCCAGAGAGTTGTAGTCTATGGGGCGGAGTCTAGTTGGAGGCCTGTATCTAGTGGAGTGCCTCAAGGGTCAGTACTGGGACCAGTATTATTTAATATATTCATCAACGATTTAGATGAGGGAATTGAGTGTACTGTCAGCAAGTTTGCTGATGACACTAAGCTGGGAGGAGTGGCTGACACGCCAGAAGGCTGTGCTGCCATCCAGCGGGACCTGGACAGGCTGGAGAGTTGGGCAGGGAGTAACTTGATGAAATATAACAAGGGAAAGTGTAGAGTCCTGCATCTGGGCAGGAACAACCCCAGGTTCCAATATAGGTTGGGGAACGACCTGTTAGAGAGCAGTGTAGGGGAGAGGGACCTGGGGGTCCTAGTGGACGCCAGGATGACCATGAGCCAACACTGTGCCCTTGTGGCCAAGAAGGCCAATGTCATCCCGGGGTGTATTAGAAGGGGGGTGGTCAGTAGGTCGAGAGAGGTCCTCCTTCCCCTCTACTCTGCCCTGGTGAGACCGCATCTGGAATATTGTGTCCAGTTCTGGGCCCCTCAGTTCAAGAAGGACAGGGACCTGCTGGAGAGAGTCCAGCGCAGGGCGACTAAGATGATTAAGGGAGTGGAGCATCTCCCTTATGAGGAAAGGCTGAGGGAGCTGGGTCTCTATAGTTTGGAGAAGAGGAGACTGAGGGGTGGCCTTATTAGTGTATATAAATATATAAAGGGGGAGTGTCATAAGGATGGAGCCAGGCTCTTCTCAGTGGCAAACAATGATAGGACAAGGGGTAATGGGTATAAACTGGAACACAAGAGGTTCCACTTAAACTTGAGAAGAAACTTCTTCTCAGTGAGGGTGACAGAACACTGGAACAGGCTGCCCAGAGAGGTTGTGGAGTCTCCTTCTCTGGAGACATTCAAAACCCGCCTGGACACATTCCTATGTAACCTTATCTAGGTGTTCCTGCTCTGGCAGGGGGATTGGACTAGATGATCTTTTGAGGTCCCTTCCAATCTCTAACCTACTGTGTATGTGATACTGTGTGTGAGTGACCAGCCACCTCCTTGCTCCATCCTCCTCCATCCAAATGGATGAGTCAACTTGAAAAAAAAAAAAAATAAATAAAAGAAGCATGTAAATTTGTGACAGGAAGGGAGAGAGACGTGGGAACAGGAGCAATCGAAACCTATTTTGATACTTCTGCAAGTTGTTTACTGGCCTGACAGCATCTGTCTAGACCTAACAGAGCATCTTTGCCATTGGAATGGTCCAGCCGCTGCACTCACAGGACAGGGTGCAAATAATAAGGACATGTGTATGTGAACTTGTGGGGTGCTTTCTCAGCCATGTGGGAATTGTAGAGAGTGGCATGAGTATGCACAAGGCAAGAGCACCCACATTTCCAGCAAGGTGTGGGTGTGAATAGGGGAATCTGCACTCCCAGAAGGGGGGGTGAGGGCTTGGTACCCTTGAGCCCTGTAAGAGGGAGGTGTGTGTGTGTAATGGTAAAGGCAGGGAGGGCTGTAACCCTCAGGATTAGTTATAGTGTGCTTAGAAATTTATAGGTATTTATTAACATTTTTGAAACTTCTAATATTCTGGCTTATGTGTTGTATTCCTGATATTGATCCTGAATGTATAGCTTAGTTGCCAGTTAATTACATCATAATTAAGTAACTGGATTGCTGTGTTCATGGTTTGATTTAAACTGTGTGAATTGAGCTCTTTCTCCTTGTAACATACTCTAAGAAGGCATCCCTTGTGCAGCAGCAAGATGATTGCTCCTCAGTCACTGCCTTCAGCAGGCTGTTGCTAGCTTTGAGCAGGGAGTGAGGTGTCTTAAAATGTTTGCTTTCTGAGGAAAAAGACAAACCCTGTTGCTGTCTCCCTGTAGTAGTTTTCTATTTATGTGTGAATGGTGCATCCTTAAGTAAATACAAGCTATGCTGTACAAATAGTTGTTTTGGCTCTTTATGCAATCATGTTTTAGATTTTAGTCTTCCAGACATTTCCTTCAGATAGACTAGACTAACAAAAACCCCAGTTTTTGAAAGCAACAATCTTAGTTAAGTAGATTAAAAAAAACCAAGCCAAACAAACACCCCATCCCTGTTACACTTCCGTATGTAAAAGGGCTTCCTTTAAAATATGTGGACCAGAAAGGTCCCATTAATTAATATTACAGGATATGAAATATGACTTTATTTCCCAATTTGTTTGTTGCTTTTGGACTTCTTTGCAGGCAGTTAAAATTGTGTAGTTTTAAGAACTATTTTTTTTAACCTTCTGTAAAATCCCCTTCCACAATAAACAAGTGCAGGAAGTTAGTATTGCAAGTAGAGTGTGCTACAGGTTTGAGTGCAGATGAAGTGCCTATACCCCTGCATAGGTACAAAATGGGAAGTAAGGAAGAATGTCAGTAGTTGTCCCTAGCTGGTTGTGTGGTTTTCTCCTTGGTATGCTCTCCAGGGTGATGCTTGGGTTTCAGGATGTCTGGCAGAGCAATCAAATACATGGTTCATAACTGTAATAGCAGGTGGAGGACAGCTAATTAAAATAAGCCAGGCAGGCTGTGTGATACTGTCTCTATTTTCAGGCCTAATATTAACAGGAGATGAATAGTCTAATTACATACTCCCTACTGTTCTCCCAAAATACTGTTTCATCCTACACAGCAGTGTAGCTGCAGATACCTCTTTCTTAAAAGAGGTATTTGCAAATAATCTTCAGAAAAATGATCTCTGGAGGAATCATTTCTTTGACATAAGAGTTTGGTTGTCAGCTGCTGAATTTATCCAAGTCCGTGTGCCTAACATGGGTAAGAGGCCTCACGGACTGAGAAGTGTATAAATGAAATGTTGATTTCTACTGGTAGCAGCACTACATGTGATGAGTAGAATAGAATAGTTAGGGTTGGAAAGGACCTTAAGATCACCTGGTTCCATCTAGTAGGTAAAGCCTGAAAATGTTTACAAGGGAAAACCTGCATTATTGTGAACTTTTTTGTTCTGCTGAATTTCAGCCAACCTGGTGATTAATCAACACGTACTTAATGTTTACACTCCATTAAGTGCAGCGGTAGTCAGTGCTTTTGTTTCATGTATACCCTGACATATCATTTGGTGGAAGTCTAATGTAACTCACTTCATGGCTCTTTTCTTTCCCTTTTTAAATTTCCAATGGAATTTCTAGTGAATAAATTAGTAAATTTATCATTTTCTCTATAATAGTGTCACATGGACAGTTTGATGAAATAGCTCATTACAGTCAATGAAGTGAAATATGAGTTCCATCAGCACATTTTCATCAAACAGAGTTACAGAAATTAGTTTGCTGTTATCAAGGACTGTGGAATACAAAAATAAAATTAAGCAAGCTATTAGAGGATAGATTTAGGGAGGGTCCCAATTGAGTTAAAACACAACTGCCACTGTGAAAAACAGAGGACTGCTGTATGCTTAAATGAATTGTGACGCATCAGTGTTAATTGTTAATTATGTACATTAGGGACAAAATTAAATTCAGAACCACCTGAACGTACTACATGGCTACTGCACACTGCTCAACAACTCCACCAGGAAAGAACAAAAATCAAGTGCTTGCTGTTTTGCAATCACTATCGAAGTTAGAAACTGAGCTAACCTATCTTCAATATTGTTATTTCTGTGACCCCATAACAGAAGAAAAATTGATGGAAATCCTCTACCATTAAAATTACTCTTTCCCCCTGAGTACTTCAAAAATAAGAACTGAGAGAGTCTGACTCTACTGTGCTCCGCCTGTGAGAAGTAAGTACTCAAACCATGCCCTTGCATAGAGGGGTGCAGCTATCTCCTGTGAAACTGAGAAGCTGTTGACAGACAACAATTTGATTCTTTAAAAGCTATTTTTTATTTCAGCAACAGTCAATAATCTGTGTTCAAGAGTGATGTACTCAAGGCTTCTCATTCTTGAAACAGTACTCCCAATGTTTAACTTTAGCCTTAGATCTTCAACTGACATTTAACATTTTGTTTTAATAAATTATTATTAGTCTTCATTTGCTGTGTGCAGGGGGAATTACTTCAGCTGTTTCCACTTATTCATGTTATTTTTGTATGTGCTCCCTTTCTAATTTTACTCCTTAACTAGATTGGGAATGAATTCTTAGTGTCTTGATAATGATGTTACACAGACTAAACACTCCAGGCAGCCAAGTACCAATTTCATGTGACATTTTTTTGCAGGTATCATATGTGGTAAAGTTCTTATAGGAAAGTAGAGGAGGCAACCTAAATCCTGCCAGGCAGGAACTTGAAGGGATTATCGCAGTTAAGAAACCTTGGAGGCTGCCTGTCTTCTTGTTGAAATGAGAACTGTCTTGCTGTCATACTTATTTTCACTTGAAGGTTATTGTCCTAAGTAAATTTGGTTCCACAATCATGACTCAGTCTCTAATGAATTCTAATATTCTAAACTGCCCGCCCCATTTAGAAGTGTGCATGTGTAACATTCTCTCCTCCACTGAGTCATAGGACTTGCCTAATTTTGGAGACTAAAATTAAATTTAATTTTGGGATGGCATTTCCCAAAAGGGACATGAAGCTATAAATAATGGGAAGCCGTAACCAGTAAAAACTGTTTGCAGTTTGATTGTTCTGTCATTTCCATTATATAATAGTTTCAGAGTGCAGAAACTCAAGTGGCTTTCTGGTTGGGGAATACTGTATCATCTGCCAGGTTTACCAAAAGACTGAATTTACCCACAAATGTGGCATCACTTGCTTACAAATGTACAATGGTATTTTGTCATTTTCACATGGCATAGCTGCAGCCATTTCTGAAATCATTCTTTCCATCCTAATGATGGACTAGAAAAACAAGAGAGGATACCGCTTGAGCTTTTCCCCCATCACCCTCCTCCCACATCAAAGGAAATGTTACTATCCATTTCAAAGAGGTCTGGTTTCGTTCTGGAAGTATGGAAGGAGTCAAGATAGAGAGGGACTAAGATATATAGTCAATCAGCTAAAGTATAATACAGCAAGAGACCCAAATATTTCTATGTGGCAACTTTTTTCTATCCAGTTTATTGCCTAATTTTTAGAAACAGCTTAAGTAGGGAACTTGACAACAACATTTTAAAAGTCTGTTGCAAGCATACAGGTCTAGAAAACAGAGATCTGGGTTGTTTTGGTTTTTTTCCCCTGAGGTAAATTTTATTAGTGTAGGGGATAAGCCATAAGATTGGGCAGGAAGTGGAGGTAGGCTCAGGCAGAGGAGAAGTCTGTCCTATTGTGTACCAAAGTGTGACAAATACTTGGTAGGTATAGGTGAGTAACTGAGTCATTTTGTTATCACAATCATTGCCTCTTCATAAACGTGTACCTGGAGATGTCAGAGGACTCTTCCACCCCAGCTGTTGCTGTCATCTGTGCAAAACCACTTACATATGTATTCACATTTGTAACTTATATGTAACATGAGATAAAGCCAGTGACTTTCTGTGAAAGGAGATACGTAAGGGTGTATACTTAATGTATGTAAGCCAAATGCAATGTAGCATTGAAAAGTTCTGAGAATATCATAATGGAATGGTTTGGGTTGGAAGAGACCTTAAAGATCATCCAGTTCCAACCGCCCTGCCACAGGCAGGGACACCTTCTGCTAAACCAGGTTGCTCAAAGCCCCGTCCAACCTGGCTTTGAACACTGCCAGGGATGGGGCAGCCTCAGCTTCTCTGGGCAACCTGTGCCAGGGCCTCACCACCCTCGGAGGGAAGAATTTCTTCCTTACATTCCATCTAAATCTAGCCTTTTTCAGTTTAAGGCCATTCGCCCTTGCTCTGTCCCTACACACCCTTGTAAAAAGTCCCTCTCCAGGTTTCTTGTAGGCCCTGTTTAGGCACTGAAAGCTGCTTTAAGGTCTCCCTGGAGCCTTCTCTTCTCCAGGCTGAACAAGCCCAGCTCTCTCAGCCTGTCTTCACAAGAGAGGTGCTCCAGCCCTCAGATCATCTTCATGGCCTCCTCTGGACAAATACACATTTTTCTCCCCGTTAGAGCTGCTGATGTCATGGATCTGCATTATAGTTCCCTGAAGGTTACAGTAATGAACAAATCTAGATTCAATTATTCAAAAGTGCTGGAATTCTGCTTGTACAATTTTCATTTCACTAATAGGCTGGACAGATTCTGATTCTTCTTAAACAGTTCACAAATGAAGCTTAACATCGTGTTAACTGCTTTTATTACATTTCCCATACTTAAAGCCAAACATAAATTTTAAATGCAGGAAAATGAGAAAACAGAATAAATGCAAGTCAGGTTTTGTTCAAAATATTCTGGTCTCATCATTGACTTCTTAATTTCAATTTAAGTCAGTTTAACAGGTTTGCATTTCTGTCTACATGACTGACAGATTTGGAGGGTGCAGGGTAGGAGTTAACCTTCAGTTAGCTGAGCTCTGGTTAGTGAATTGTATGTGATCAGGCAGAAGTTCTGCTTCTCAATTAACACATATCTTGTGTTGCTACCTACATCAAAGTATAATGTTCACAAACACATAAGATCATATCTGTATTATTTTACATTTCCGTTACATGGGTATTAATGGCTTTGCAGACTTTTAACACAGGCAGTTGGTCCCAAGTGGCTTGCTTTGTGTGTTGCAGCTTTGTACATTCTGTTCCATCACCCTTTTATTCCAGGTCAAACTCTCCATCAGGTCAGGGAAACTTTAAGGAAGAATGCCTGGATTTAAATATTTCTCTTCAGTTTGCATAGCCTCAATTTACAATTTCATTTTTGTGTCTTTCAGAACAGCTGTTCCCTCTCCTCTATGACGGGATCTTTGGCAACCTGTCAGTACACTGAAATTGTAGCAGACTTTCAGCCTTGATTCTGCAAACGCTGCAGCCTGTGATTTGAGTTCAGGAAGAACTCTTTTGGATAAATTCACTTGCCTGCTGCAGCAATGTTTCAGGCCATGGAGTAAGCTTTAGAAGCAAGTGCTTCCTCATGTATCAAGCATGTAAAGCGCCAATAAAACTGAAAAGTAACCTTTTAAAGAGCTGCAATAAATTGTTTAAGTTTCACTGGCTTAATCCCTCAAGTATTAAGCAAACAGTTATGAACTGGGACTTGATGAGGAATCTCAACAAGCTGAGGGTTAGGGTAAATGTTCCTGAAATTATAGCAGTAAAATTAGAATAATAAAACAAATCCAAACTGTTAAGTAGGCTGATTAAACAGTAAGAGCTCATTTTTTCCCCTCTGCAATTCTAGTAAGGCATCTAATGCTGCATTTGTTTTAATGATATTCTTACATCTTTCGGGGCTATAAAAATTTCTGTACATCATCCTGTCAGTGATAAGAAGCTAAGGGCATGAAGCAGAGTCCTAAATGACTCTATGATAAACTGAAACAAGTCTAGATCTGCTCTACTGGTAAGTCAGGGCTTGGGGCTGGGATGGGAAGCCAGTGCCACTTCCTTTGCACCCTCTGCATCTGAGAAAAAGGTGACCACACGGTTGTAGCAAAGGATAATTCAAATTGTGCGTTCACTTCGGATGTTGCAGATTTCGCCCTTTGTAGGAGCTTGTCTGTCCCCATTGACTTGTAGAAAGCATATGCTATCTATTGATCAAATGTGGTGACTAGGACTGACTACTGTGAATGCTTTTGTTGAGTGACGTATAACCATGATTCCCATGGGGGCTTTAAAGGTTTGGAGACCCCAGTTGCTATTCTATTTTACCGTATCTGAGTAAAATTGAAAGGTCATTAAACTTGCCAGCCACATACAGAAATCTCTGTGGAAGGACCCATCAGGTGTTTGTATTGTGCATGTTTAAAGCTGTCGTGGTTTAAGCCCTGGCTGTAAATTAGAACCATGCAGTCTACTTCCCCCCCACCCCACCCAGAGGGATGGGGAGGAAAATCGAAGGAATGCAACTCCCACGGGTTGAGATAAGAACAGTCCAGTAACTAAGGTATAACAAATCACTACTGCTGCCACCAATAATAATAATGATAAAGGAAATAACAAGGAAGAGAATACAACCGCTCACCAACCGGTACCTCACCCCCACCCCGCCATGATCCAGCCTTTCCGGGAACTCTCAGTTCTACATCCTGGGCATGACGTGCTGTGGTATGGAATACCTCTTTGGCTAGTTTGGGTCAGGTGTCCTGTCCCCGCTTCCTCCCGGCACACCCCTCCTCCCCGGCAGAGCATGAGACTCACAAAGTCCTTGGTCAGGGTAAACATTCTGACCAGCAACTGAAAACATCGGCTTTATCAGTATTATTCCCAGGCCAAAAGTCAAAACACAGCACTGCACCAGTAGAAAAAATGACTGCTACTGCTAAACCAGGACAAAAGCAAATCATTGTAATTTTGAGATGAAGAACCATCACAAAAACCAGGAGTCCGGTTTACAGCTATCGTGCGATTCCTGATATATCGTTTCAAGGCAATTATTTTGGAAATGTCTATAAAATGACTAATGTCTGGGCTAGATCTTGTACAGTTTGGGTTCTGTTCATATCAAAATAGAAGTTACATGCTGCCTGGGAGGCTTACAACTATCTTTGGGTTTCCATGTCTGTACAGCCGATCTCTGGACAGAACAACAGACTAAGCCCCCTTTGCCATCATTTTATGACATCTCTGCCTGACTTTATTCTAACTTTGATATCTAGCTTGACCTTGAGCCTTCTTTTTTATCTTAAATTTATGTGTTTTGAAATATACCTGTTTGCAGTTCTACCCATGTATCCCAATGCCAAAAGTGTTAATAAGATCTTCCGTGCAAGATTATTGGAGACATTTACTATGGTGTTCTTAAATCTCAGCTGTTCTCTAAATTGTGAATGTTACATGGCTGTTCATCTTGTAGAAAGGATAATGTGACCCTGATACTCAAATAGCTCACTTTTTCCTCCTGTAATTTCAGGAACTGATTGCAATGTATTTTCTTTTAAATCCTCCTTGAATACTTGAATTGCTTTATTTATACACTTTTGTAACAATAAGTTTAATAAATTAAACATGTTAATTCAACAACTTGTTTATTCAACCTGTTAATTTGGTAGTGCAATTGTTCAGAGAAAGAGCTTTGTCCAGGGAAATAGCCAAGGACTAATCCAGCCTCATGAATGGGAGTCTTAATTATTTCCTGAGAGTGATGGCTGGAAAACAAACAAACCCAAACAACGAAAATACTCCCAACAACAAAACCAACCAAACAAACAAAAACCCCCAAACCAACAGAAACAAACAAAAATCACCCACAAACCCCCCAACTAGCCAACAAAAGACCCCAAACACCCACCATCTTCATTACCCCGTTCACCTTAACTGGTGCAGTGATGTTTGCTTACAGAAATTTTGCTATTGTTTCAGGCTTTCAAAGACATTAGAAATATTAACATGACCACAAAAATATTCTACAAACACCACCCCTCAGAAATCTTTGAGTAATGAATATCTATTGAGCAGAGATGGTAAGAGTGAGGGAGAGCAATTTAAGAAAATATTAAGGGAAAAAAAGACGCATACTTCCTACCTGAAAAACTATAAGGTGCACAAAAGGTATATTCTGTTTTCCTGAGGGTTAGGAAGACAACTGGGAAAACTGATGTGGTAAAATGTCCCAGTGGACCTATTAAGAACCTGCTAGATTTCATTAGCAGGCTTGGATCCTGTGATCACAACCTCTTCAATATCTTTCAAACAAAACATCTTAAAAGAAGTGGCTTGAAGCAAACTAGGTGAAACAGAAGTCAGCAGATTTCTGCCTTACAGAAACAACTGATTCCTCCAACAAAGCTCTTCCTTTATGCCTGATATTATTCTGTCTTGTGAGCCTGGGGCAGACACATGTGCCATTCTGGCAAGGATACCCTTAGCTTTGCCGAGCTTTGCCTTCTGTTCTAACAACCCTTAAGAATTTTGTTTTCCTAAAACTTGAAAGCAGACAAACATTTGTCAGATTTGGTGTTTCCTTAAGATAGGTTCTTGAACTTCTAACCAGTCAGGTGAGACTTTGGTACAGAGCTAACCAAACTAGATATTTATATGCATGGTCTGCTGGTGGTCTTTCTTACAGATTAGGAGCTAGCAAATACCAGGTTACCAGCAGAAGCAAAGTTAAAACCAAGTCAGATCATCTGACATAACGTTGCTTAATACAAAAATACGCAGATCTGGAACTGCTCTTTTTAGGAATAGGATTATCTTATGACACTCTTCTGAATCTTCTGCTCTGTTAGCTTTGCACCACATGTTACGGCTTTTAGTTAAGTGTCAGAAAGCATCAGGAAAGGTTGGATTAATTAAACAGAAGCTTTGATCTCTTGCTGTTTTCTCTGTTAGGTTTTTAAGTAGTCCTTTGGCATATGGTTCACTACTGGGTTTTGTAGATAAGGCCTTGTGTGCAAGACACTTGTGCTAAAATAGTTCTGCTCTTGTCAAGTGCATTAAGTGATTTGGAGGATTTACAAAACATTTAGTTACGGTGCCCACAGCTATCTACAGCATTGCTCAAGGTGCCATAGAGACCATTAGGGAGTGACAGTTCTTGCCTTAGCTCACAACAAAAGTGTGACTTTTAAGTTTCAGCTTTATTTTTAAAGGTGTCTGAAACATGTCAGTATACACTACTGTGCTATACTTGAAAAAGAAACAGGTGAAAATAGTAGCATACAGTGATTTTTCTTTAAACATAACTTTATTCCACTGCTAAATACTTAAAGCATAGAGTGATGGAAAAGCTTAGGCTGCAAAGGCCCGCTGGAGATGATGTGGTACAAGCTCCAGCTGAAAGCAGGGCCTTGGACTTGGCTAACCACAGCCCTGTCAAGCCAAGTCTTGAATATTTCTGGCAAGGGAGATCCTACCTCTTCTATGGACAACCTCTGCAATGTTTAATGTTCTCACATTAAAGAACTTAAGGAATTTCCTAGGTTCTGTGTGCTGCTTCTTGCTCTGTCACTGTGCTTCCTTCTGGAAAGAGTAGCTCCACCTTCTCTATAACTAACTCTTACGTACTGAAAGTCTAATTTATACTGGTACAGCTCTAGTTAGTTTCAGCTGCTGGCTTTTTGTGTTTTGTTTTAACATCTGGCATATTTCAATTTAATCTTAATAGAGCAGACTATTAATGATTGCAAAGCTCATTAAAAATAAAACTATTAAAAGGAGGGGAGAGTCATTATCCCCTTTGCTATGGGGATATTTCCATTATCCCGCCTTTTATGGGGATGATTCATTTCCTATGGCAGGAGTAAAAGCTCAGCTGAAAAGAAAGTTGTGTTCCACTCCAACATCTGCTTTCCAGAAAGAAAAGGAAAAGTTCATTGTAAGGCACCCTTACCTCCATCTCTGAACTTAAGCAAATTTTAGTTCATATAAATTCTTCTTGCAGACAAAACAACATGATAACTGATTTTGCCTTTGTGCTGCCCATGTCACCTTTCATTAGGAAATACATTGTGACTGACATACATGACATGAAATGTCAAGTATGTCACTTGTCAAAAAGGTACCTTTTCTGTGTATATGTGGTGAAAGAAACTGTGGCTTAAAACCAAACCAGGTGGCATGGGTTTTGTTTTTCCTTCTCTCCCACCCTGAAAAGGTGACCTGGGAATATTTACTTCTAAATAGTTACAGAGGTTTCTATGAATATACACTGGCAAGCTCCTTTAGTAGTGACCAGGAGCAGTCTTCTTAAGGGAGGCAG
Source organism: Psittacula echo (assembly GCF_963264785.1). Lineage (NCBI taxonomy): Eukaryota > Metazoa > Chordata > Aves > Psittaciformes > Psittacidae > Psittacula > Psittacula echo. The sequence goes on from NC_137737.1 coordinate 20,620,295, forward strand.
TTAATAAGGGAACCTTCACTTGCATTTCTTGCTCTGTGTAGATTTCAAATACCACCCTTCTGCTCTGAATGTAAAAATTCCTGCATTCCTAATGCAACACTGCAGATTGTCGCTAGTTCTCCAAGACCTCGTTCCCATGGAGAAAACCACAAGAAAGCAATGGGACTGTGCAGCTGCCTTCATTTCCCACTTTTCTCTCATCCCCACTCTCCCATCATCAGGAATGCCTCCAGTGCTTGGGTACGATACATTACAGAGCTTTTACTCCTTACACTGGAATTCTTTGTATAAAACCTTGGACCAGTTCCAGCTGTGTAAGGAGATAAGGATGCTCATGGAGTGACACTACTGGGTCTTACATGGTGTTGTACTCATAATTTACAATGTCAGATCTCAGTCCTGTCCAATGCACTTTTTTCCCTCTAGGAAGAAAATTGTGTCCTAGGCTTTAGGGTATATAACAAATAGATGATGTAAAAATAAGTTAAAATCATAGTTACAAAATACAAACGGAGGAAAGGTTTGAAGCAATTTGCAAGTAAGGTGTTTTTTATTTTCTTTAATTATCTGGAAAATATATATTGTCTAAACAAGAGCTCTGCCAGTGGTTGACTGGCATCTATGTCCTTACGTATTTCACATAGTGGACTTTGAATCTTGGCTGTCTTTGCAGCTCCTTTCTTTCTTGTGCCTCCAGCTTTCTGGATATTGTAATTTTCAGCAAGCATTTACTTGTCTCTTTTGCTTTTCCCTACATCCTCTGCACAGGGCATTTCTTATAGGTCAAACAACATAATGTATAGTGGTGCTTCAGCAAACCCAGCTGTGACTCCATGTGTTCTTTAGCTTAAATAAAACATGTAAGGCAAGTCCTTAGGTCATGAAGTTGAATATCTGCAATGAATCTTTATCAATCAGGGGTGTATCGGTCGTATATATAGTGTTACAGGCCACAGTAACAGCCAGCATCTTTCAGCTAGTTGTACCCAGGAAGAGTAATAAAATGAAGAAATACCTCATTTTTACACTTCCTGCCACAGACACATAAATCTTTTAAGGGCCATAATGTAACATTTGCACAACCTGATGTATGGAGTAACTTGTAAAGTATGATAATTAAGGGGGGAAAAAAATCTTATTTTTCTTTTAACACGTGAATGAATGCTGTTGCTAACAGCTTTACAGAGAGATGACAAATCTGCTCAGCAGTGGAGCAAAAAGACTCAGTGTTCTGCGATGCAAGATCTTAGTTCTGCTTAAAGGCATTTTGTTAGAAGAGATTGTGGGGTGATGAAGTGGGTGGCAGTGAAAAGGTTATTTAGGGAAAGGGGAGGAAAATGCAAGTAATTTACATTACGTCATAGAATAAGCTATCTCTAAATCCCACGTTACAAACAGCTGTTTGTCAGCTAGAACAGTTCAGGAAATTAAATAGTGCTCATGCAATCAAATTCATCAACTTGCAATAACTGTTCACTAACCATGAGTAAAAAAGAGAAAGATACTCAGTTGAAGAAAATACCAGTAAATTTCTCAGCGTTTTAAGATGTTGAATAGTTGCATGTTTTTGCAGCATATGTTCCTGTCACCTTTGTAGCATGGATTGAAGAGTATTTTCATTGGTTGTCAGAATGCTCTTCACAAAGGAAGAAATTACATATTTCCGACCTGCCCTACCTTCTGAATTGTGAAGTATGACACATCATTGTCTGACTAGCAATATGAGCTGTACCTTATACATAACAGAAGTACAAATCCTATTTGTCATGAGCCTTTTCACTATAGAAAATAGATCATCCTAAATACTAGGATTAGGGTTCTGTAGACCTGGCTTTATCCTTGATTTTGTGCCTGACTTAGTCTTTACCTTTCAGCAACCTATTTTTATTTCTCTGTGTTCAGAAGTCTACAGCCATGCTATCTGGTTGTTCCTTAATATAGTTCGAACCGGAGGCCATCTTCTGCTGTTTGCAAAGGATCTAGCATGGTGTGCCCCTGATTTTTTTGGGTCATATATATTCTACAGCAACAATTATCATATCTCATTATTTCTGGATCTGCCTTTGCTAAAAGGACAGGCATTAGCTTAAGGCACACATGTTAAGCTTTATATAAAACAGGGAGGGCCTTCTTCTGTAGATGTGAAAATAATTATGTGATTATGTATGAAAGATGAGGAAGATATAGGAGAATGAATAAAGAAGGCAGGAGTTTGAGGGCAGAAATGTATAAGTTACTCTTTCTTTGACTTAAGCAGTACCCATGCACCAGCTGAGCTTCAGTAGCCAGTCATATGTATGCAGTTGGCACTGGAGAGGTAAATCTTTCTTTTGCTTCTTTAGGATTCTTTCTAATGATACAATGGAGTTATATATGATTCAAACCACCAGATCAATAAAAGTATTTAATAAAAGTTGAAAAACAAAGAAATATAAAGATATCCTCCTTTTTTAGGTTAGGATTCAGAACTAGAGACTCTAAAATTGAAACTGTGCTTTAAATTAATAACCTGTCCATCAGAAAAGTTTTTGCTAAGCTCTAGCTTTATTGCATGCTACAGTCAGCACATGGAAACATTTGCCCTATATTTATATGCTGAACAAGAGTGTCTTCAATGTCATGTCAGGAGTGAAAATGGGGAAAAATATTCTATAGAAGAATAAAAGAAACAATTTTGGCCTAGAGTAGACAAAATTTTTCTCATATCCACCTAAAGAAAAATAATGCCCTTATGGAAGCAGAATGGGAAACAGGAGGTATCTGGCAATTGATTTCTGACATTAACTTGCACATATCCCACTTAAGGCAATATAAATTATGTTTATGTCTTTAAAATCTGGCCAGTAATAAACTAATTAATGCACCTTTTATGTCACATGCAGGAAGGCAAGACTAATTCTTCACTTTGAAAACTAAGGCCCTACAGATAGACTGAAATGCAAATCTCCTCACCATTCTGTTTTGCCAATCTTTTCCTGTAATTTTTCTGGTGTTTACCTTTTTTTTTTCTTTTAATGACTTGAGGTTTTAATTTAATTTTTAATCATATAAAATAGCATTGAAAAAGAGAAAAACAAGAAAAAAGAAAGACGATGTATGAGGGAAATACTTATTTTTGAAAATTCCGAGAAAATATTGTTTCTGGCTCAGCTGTGTGCACTTTGTGGCTGCATGAACTACGTTCTCTACAGAAATGTGTATTGAGTTTCTTAAAAAAAACCCAAAACCCCAAAAAACTTGATGTTTTTTGGTGGGATATGCTGATATGTACCTGTCTGTATTAACACACTGCAAGAAAATACAGAGTTTCATATCATAGTTGATTCTATTGAAGTGCATCTCCTTGTTATACAGTGAAATCCGACTACATACCATTCAGGGGACAATCATAGGCTCTTAAGGGTTGAAAGGGACCTCTGGAGACCATCCAGTCCAACCCCGTGCCAAAGCAGGGCAATCCAGAACAGGTTACGCAGGAACATGTCCAGGCAGGTTTGAACATCTCCAGAGAGGGAGAATCCACAACCCCCCTGGGCAGTCTGTTCCAGGGCTCTGATACCCTCAGTGTAAAGAAGTTCTTCCTCAAGTTGAACAATGTTTTGGGGAAAAAACCCTCGTGAGAGTAAATTTGTCAGGTGCTGTTAGTAGGTTAGGTGCCCTCCAGTAAGTGTGGGACGTCTTTAGGTAGAATCCTGATTTTTTTTTTTAATTTTCTGTTGGTTTGGTTTTTTTTTTCTTTCTTTTTTGTTCCCATGATGGACAAAGGCAAGAAACTGATTTGGTGATGAAGCAATTTTTTAATTCTGAGAAAATCCTAACAGTTTATTCTAGTCTTTTGCCTCTGTTTACAGGTCATATACATAAAACTGTAATGTGTGGGAAAATTTCTTAATCACCTGAGAATTATTCAGAAGCTAAACAAGTGGCAAATTTAATTTTGAGATATCTTGCAATGTTTAACTTTGGGGTAAAGTTGATTTATTTTCTTTTACATGCTTGTTAATTTGGAAGTAGTGTTAATCTCAAGTATCACTGATCTTGCTTTGAAATCAGATAAAGGCTTGTAGAAGCAGTGTGAAATTGTGTCATTGGTAACTTCTGTAAAACAGAACATTCTAAATATTACCCAGTTGAATATTAAAAACAATTTTAGGGTTAATTCTGGGCTCTACCAGAACTATCTTCCGTAGTTACCTTCTTTTTAAGTCAGGTTTTCCAGATAGCATCTGGGGCTCAACTGCTTCTTTCCTTTTCTCTTTTGGAATTTTTTTTTCAGGACCTCACTTGAAGACTGACTGTGTAGGTGATGATTGGTAGGGCTGGAATCCAGAAGTATCTTTTCTGTGTTACTTTCCAGAAAGTGGTTTCTGATTAAAATGATGTGCATATTTTCACAGTATTTTTCTTGATGCCTCTGAGTTTCCAATGGAAATCATTTTACCAGACAGTGTTTCATGCTAGAAGTAGGCATGCAGGTAGTTCTTCCAGTTAGAGTGTAATCAGCACTGTGAGGTAGCACTTACGAATTGTCCAAAGAGGTGACTTGAAGGGGGGGAGGGAGAGGTGTCACTAAGAGACATCTTGTGCCAATAGCACATAGCAAATCTGTGAATGAAATATTTATATCCAGTTTGGAGTTACTAGTTTCTACAATCCTTCCAAGATTAATTTCACACTTCATAATTTCTTGTGGAAGAGCTGTCCAGAAAAGGTTGAATCAAAGCAGTGGGAAGGCTTTTAGGTTGAATAGGAATTCTGTTCTTATTCTGGGCTGAAATGAACCAACAGCTGCCTTGATGTAGTCTTCCTGACTTCTATAGTGGTGTGTAGAACTCCCTATGAAACTAGATTGGGCTGAAGCAGGCCCTTACAGGGTTCTGTTTAGGAGGTTTGTACCTTCCCATACTTCAAAAAATGGGCAGAAGTCCATCTTTTTAACTCCTGGCATTAACTGCTCAGTCATCACCTTATTTAAAAATAAAATGCCTGTTGAAAACCTCTGGTAGTACCTTGTACACTAATACAAGAAAAAAGTACTTTCAATAGTAAAACTGCATAAAAAACGTCTACCTTCCTTAATTACTAGCTATGGCTGCTGTAATTTTGCCATGGTTTTTACAGCTATCACACCTGGCTAAGGCTGTGATTTTTCTTAGATTTATCATGGTGAAAGACTAGGCAGTAGTTGACAAATAGGAATGACACAATTACTGTTGTGTCTCTTGACCATATTCAACTTCTTCCAATGGCAGTCAGATACACAGGCTACTCCATATTTGCCTAGCTAGTAAAGTAGGAAAGCAACAAGCATCCAGTGAAGACGATATGTTAAAGGCTTTAAACTTTTAAAACTGGCTGAAGAGAAGACACTTCTAAGGTTATAAGTGAAAGCAGATACTGAGCTTCTTCCTCAGTTTTTTTATTTTGTATATTTTTTTTTCTTGTTGAATACTGGGGATAACCATACAAAGCCCCGTGCAGTCATGCTGTGATCCCCAGGCTGGTTCTGTGCAATCTAGCTTATACCTGAGGCAATATAGCTATATTAATGCAGTGCTCTGCTCCAACTAATTAACTCTGAGCTAGCTCATGTTTCTCAAAATAGCACTGCAGAGCATCTGACTTTACTTGGGAGGAAAAAGCTGGTAGACTGAAAGGCCATGGCCCCACTTTCCACTTTCTTCTCCCATTAGCACCATCCAATTTACACACGTTTTCCTGGGCACCTAATGAGGTTGCAGCTACTCTGCCAGCTTTGTTCACTTGGAAAGGTTTGGGTAAGCACTATACAAACAGTGAGCTAGAGACAATTTGCAATGTAGATAGACACATACCATATGGATAGACAAAACAGATGGTGGGTGAGGGAGGACGAGAGTTAGGAACAGAAGCATAGAACAGTGAACAGATTTCCTCCCAGTTGTCCTAGAGGATATTACAGGGTTAAAATAAGAGTCAAAATTCCTTGGCCTTGAGGCTGGGGTCTTTCTTATCAGTGTTGTCTTAAGTCAGGGAAGTTGGTTTTTGTTTTTGTTTTATTCTTATTCTCTTAATTCATCTGCTCACTTTGAGTTTAGATTTTACCTTCCAGAGAATTTGAACTGGAGTTTGTCTTTTTGTCTGAACAGATTAGAGATTTTCCAATTGCAGTGGTTCTCATCAGGAAAGGTCAGGAGGAATGATATTTTTCATAGTCAGTCTAGTTTAAAACCTGGCTATGTTTCATGCATAACAACAGCGACAATTTGCATTTATATAGCACCTTTCATCCCTTAGGATCCCATGGTGCTTTATAAACCATATGTGGGAATAACTTCACTGAAATAACAGTTAAAAATCCCTCTTTGAAGCCCCACAGCCTGTGGGATAGCTGAGGGGCAGCATACAGTTCCAGCACTGCTACACAGCCCACAGAAAAAAGCATTGGGAAGGTACTGCTTTTTTGCTGGTAGGTAAAGGAGAAAATTTGGCTTGAATGGACTTTGAGAGGACACTAGCCCTACAAAAAGAGTGGTAATAAAATGTCAAGATCACTGGAAATCAGGGCTTTGTTTTGCAGCTGCTTCTGCGGCATGACACCTCTGACAGTACAACACATTATTGTACTGGTTCTGGGTGAACAGGTCCATGTACTGTTCAAGCTATCCAGAATCAGTATATATATTTGGGCTAGATGCTCAATAGTAAACTATATTTGGTGATATTCCTGTCCACATATCAAGTGAACACAGGTCTCTGTTGCAATCTGATAATCTTAGTGTGCAGGTTTTTGGTTACGTAGTGCCTTCTCCCCCCAGAAAAACTCACATCCAAACTTATACAGTTTTATGTATTCTGCCTGCTTAGAGAGCGATGATGAAGGTACCTTATTAGCACAGAATTTTCATAAATGAAAGTGATATCCACCAGAAGATTCAGAATAAATGTAGAAAATTCAGTTAAGAGGGCTTGACTTAATCTGATAAAAATGTGTGTTGTTTTCATGACTAAAGTAATCACTTCAGTTACTGAAAAACAAGTTTTCTATGTCCCCAGACTGTCCTTTGGAAATGCCTAGCAGACAGAAAGCAAAGGATACAGTGACAGAGAATTTTTCTGCCGTCTTGATTTGTCCCAGTGCTTTCTAGAGGTGAGTGTGAGATTAAATTTTTATCTTTTTTTTTCACTGAGTCATAGGAAAAATTTAATTTAGAGATGAATGTAGCCTAAAAATATGCCATTGGGTTTGCTTTACCTAAGCACAGGATGTATAATTCTTATTAGGGAGCAGGCAGAATGTTAATATATGGCTTGAGTCAGATAAAGGCCCGTATCCTACAGCACTCAGTGAAACTAGCAGTAGAACAGCCCATATTGAACATCCTAGTCATCTCTGAGGGGTGCTTCTCCCACTGTCCTTAAGGACAGCTGTGACATTGTCTGCCTGGCTTCAGCAGGAGTTGATGGTGCTCACCCTAGTCTGCACTTAGTGCTGTACAGGCCACCCAAACAGTGATTATTCATCACTGTCATCTTTGTCGTGGCACTCATAAAGGTTAGGACCGACATTCCTGCAGGGGACTGTGGCTGGAGAACTGTGTAGTTGATAGAGCTACCTTTAAGGGCTGATCTTGAAGAAAATGGAATTATTAATGCCCATAGTGATGGTATAAAAATAATATTGCCCTGAGGACATAATTTGTCTTATATGAGAGGAGGGCTGACAAATGCCCTTGATACAGCCTATTATTGTTACTGTTAAATTGCCAGATGTTGTAATAACAGGCTGAGAACAAACTGACTGCTTAAATGACAGGTTACCTCAAACCTTCCCTCCATCATAAAGTGCCTTCTTTATTCCTAGTGCTTTCTATTTATTTCTAGGACCTAGGTGAACTCCTTGTAACATAGTGTTTAGTTCTTGTGACTAATTTTCTCAAAGAAGAAACAAATGCCTGTAAACTATAGTTATTCTGCACTGCTTTATTAAACCATATTTTACTTAAGAAAGCTGAAAATCTTCCCCCACCCCAGTCCTGACTTCAAATGAATATTTGTTATCAGAGGTATGTATTTAGTTGCCTGAGTTGTGTGGGATTGTTTCAGTTACTTGGCTGGATTATTGACAGCAGTTGTGAGGAGAAGGACTTTGGGCTCAACATGAGCTGGCAGTGTATGCTTGCAGACCAGAGGACCAACTGTATACTGGGCTGCATCAAAAGGAGCGTGACCAGCAGGTTGAGAGAGGTAGTTCTGACCCTCTACTTTGCTCTCATGAGACCTCACCTGCAGTACTGCATTCAGCTCTGGGGTCCACAATACAGGAAAGACATGGACCTGTTGGGATGAGTCCAGAGGAGGGCCATGAAGATGATGCAAGGGCTGGAGCACCTCTCCTATGTAGACAGGCTGAGATAGTTGGGCTTATTCTGCCTGGAGAATAGAAGGTTACAGGGAGACCTTAGAGTAAGACCTCATAGAGGCCTTCCAGCACTTAAAGGCGCCTACCAGAAACCTGGAGAGGGGCTTTTTGCAAGGCATGTAGTGACAGGGCAAGGGGGAATGGCTTTAAACTGGAAGAGGGCAGATGCAGATTAGATAAAAGAAGTTCGTTAATGTGAGTGTGGTGAGCTACAGGAACAGAGAAGTGGTGAATGCTCCATCCCTCGCAGTGTTCAAGGCCAGGTTGAATGGGGCTTTGAGCAACCTGGTCTAGTGGAAGGTGTCCCTGCCCATGGCAGGGGGTTGGAACTGAGTGAGCTTTAAGATCCCTTCCAACCCAAACCACTCTGGGATTCCACGATGATTCTGGGATTGAAAATGAGGAAAATATAAAAGGGGAAGACTTCAGTCTGGAAAAATGATGGCTGATAACGGAGAAGATACATGTCTATAAAAGTTTAAGTGTCACATACAAAACCAGAGAATAAAGTAGTAGACCTCCTTGCCATAGTGTGTTGTATATACTGCAAAGTCATAGGGGTCCCTAAAGTAAATAAGCTACCTTCAGTGCAGGTGAGCTGAATTGAATGTGAATTATGGATGGCACAGGAGCCCTTCTACACTGAACTAACTGCCTTTAAGCAAAAGTTGTGGCCAGAGTGGGAAGAGTGGTTTTCCCCAGGCTGGATCCTGACCTGGAAAGCACCTGTGCTGCTATTTCTGGCTGTGGAATAGAGGCAGGGAGCCGAGATAAACCAGTGTTTCACAGTATGATTAGGAAGAAAATTCCCTTCTGCTTTCTTGCCACCTACCCAAGGGTGGTACTCCAGATGCTTTGAGTAGCTCAAGGAATACCTTGGGGCAAAGCATTGTTTCTGATTCCTGGACTTGTTTGGACAGATTTCTAGATTGCTGTGGGTTTGGAGGTGGTTTGAGTTGCTGTTTATAATGAAATTCTCTGTTAGCCTCTTTCTTTCTCCCTTTTCTCCCCTGCCTCTCCCTGCTTAACAAACTGAGCCCATGGGGCTCCTCAAGCTCCCTGCGGCTGTTTTATTCATAGATTTAGCCCCTTTCTTAGTGCAGCAGCTTTGTCAAATATTTTTCAAGGACAACTTTTCTCCCTAAAGGTTTGCTCAGCAGCAATGACTGTCTCATCTAGGTAATCTATTCTGATTAATTTGACTTTAGCTTTCTTACTGCTCCAGTGGAGTCCAAATTTGTCAAGGACTTAAATATATATACACACACACCAGGTTGTTTGTTTTTTTTTTACAAGAAGCTAAAACACAATGAGCTGCCTCCTAATTTTATTAAGAGACTCACTCTTTGGAAAGGGACCACTGTTATCAGCCTGACCAGAACAGAATGCAGCAAAAATTAAGATTGAAGCAACAAACTAAGTGGTTTCTGACATTACTCCAGAAAATTCAGGGTCAGGAGATGTATTTTTATTTATTTATTTATTTATTTTTTTTATTTTATTTTTTATATTTTATATTTTTTATTTTAATTGTTTAAAAATGTGGGTGTGTTGCTAGTTTTCTTCTTCCTGCCAGGCTGGCGCCAAGGTGCAGGTGTCTGTACCCCCCTAGAACTGGGGCTGGAAGGTGGCTCTGAGGGCTGAACCCATGGACCAGGGCAGAGTGCAGATCCCTCCTGCTGCCCAGCCTGATGCTTGCTCAGCTGGTCTCTCAGTTGGAGCCTTCTGCTTGCAGTGTCATGATGACATGGCTTTGTCCTCTTACAAAATGTTCATTAATGTGGAAGGGCACTCCTGTTTTTCACTTCCAGCTTAGGATGTGTGGCCTCTTCAGATATCTTGATGTCATCCCAGGCTCTTCTCCCTCTCATTATTTATTTCAGTTTCTTCTAGAAACACACCTACTTCTTGTAAGCCATTCTGTTAGAGGAACTTTGGTTTTATAGATCCATATCTATTCTTACATAAGTTTGTCTTAGCTATACTCTTTGCTCGTAGAATACAGCTTCTTAAGCAACACTTGACCACTTTGCTGTCTTAGTTCAGCTTACTTAAATGGGAATTGAGACTGGAATTTATAAAGAAAAGAGCAAAAAAGCTTTCCTTCTATGATAAGCCAACAAAGGCATCACTTTCTTGCAGAACTAAAACAAAAGCTTAGGGAAAATAAAAAGAGAGTGCAATCGGGCATCTAGTGAACAGCATCCCTTAAGACGCTGACAAAATCTTGGGTCATATCGGAAGCTGAACATTAGTGTGACTGGAAAACACCTTTAATGATGGTCTATGATGAATTTCTAACTCCCAAAGAAAATAAATCAATCTGCCATTCATCTGTGGCTTCCTTGCTTCTCTTCCCACAGAGAATGCAAGTTTCAGTAAGAGCCTGTTTTAAAAAAGAAACATAAAAGGAGAGGTAAAGGTAAGCCTAGTCTTCTTTATTCCACATGTGAAATTAACAGTGGAATGACTGTGATTTAGCTTTAACACTTAAAGGCATCTTTGTGGAATTCTTAAGCCGCCTGTGAAAAGAGATTTCTCTACCCATCACTTCATGGGAAGATCCTGTGGAGTCCTTAGTACAATATTCAGAGGTGACTACAAATTAGCTGTACCCTTTCCTTACACCCTCATATTGTCTGTCCTTCCAGACACGTCTGCCTGACCACACAGTGCACTTTGTCTGACCCTGTGATTCAAATCCAGTCTGTGGGATACCCTGTCTGATTTGCCACTAAGGCTGTTAAAGTATCGTACAGTTGTTCAATAGGCTAATACCTTCCTCTGGCCCAGCCATGTTAAGTGCTTGTTGCCCTGAGCTGCCCTTCAAACCATGTGGGACTGAAAACAACCTTTATACAATGCCTGGGGTTGTCCAAGCTTAGAAACATGAACTATAATGGGCGACTCCAGCAAGAAGGATTCAAAAGCTGAGATTAGAACAATTTGCTGAAACTGGGCCAATTCTCCAGAGCTTAGTAGGGCTAATCCTCTGCGGTATTTTTCCTCCTGGTTAGCGCAGAAAGGCAGATGAGTTTCCCAGTGCTCTGATCTACAGAGCTTCGCTGTTTTACCATTCGGGTTGCTTCCCTCCCTTTTGTTCTAGGGTTGCCTGTAGGTTTGCAGGGCCTCCTCTCCAGGACTCTGTCTCATTCTCAGGGGCATACCAGAGATGGGACTACTGTGTCTTCTAGGTCACTTGGTGCTTTTGATACTAGCACTTTACTGCAAACAAGTGAGAATTGATTCCAGCTACTATGGGACAAGTAGACAGGGGCTGTTCAGAGAAGCAGACTCCAGATGCTTGCCTGTATGGTGCATGACCTTTCCTTAGTTGTTCAAGGGTAGTGTGAAAGGTGGATGTGTTTGAAAGCGTTAGCATTCCTCCACACCTTCTGAATAATTTGACTATTTTATAAGAGATAATTTTGTTTGAATTTCTTCCTGTTGTTTTCTTTCCCAATTCCCACCACCTAGGAGGTCAGCAGAAAGCTACAGCTTACCTCATATTTATTCAGTGGCTTTTTCAGATACGCATCTGTCTCTTCAGACTTTTCACATTTAACCCCTTACTTTGGGTAAACCTTTGCTTCTAGGCTTGGAGATAAGCAGACTGCAGAGGACACTTAACAGTGAACCATGACATTGAATTTGAGGGAAGATTTCTGCCTGACAGTGTTGAAAGTTATTCAGGGGAACGTTGTATAGTTGTTTTCTCTTCTAAGACATCTTGTAGTTCCCACAGGGGTATAACTTTAAAAACAGTATGTTCTGTGTTAACATATCTAGAAATAAAGGCATTAAACATACCTATACCAGAGCATTGGTACATTAAACCCAGATTGCTCCAAAAGGAATAAAATAATCAAATCAATACTTCTCTCCAGGCCAGCTTTATTACTTTTAAGCAGCTTTTTATTATTTTAAAAAAATGTGTATCTAGCAGCAATTACCAGCCAGAGCTGTATCTTGGGTAATAAACAGATGTTCAATAGAAAGTTGCCTAAGTTTTACCTCCCAAATCTTTTGTGCAGCAGAAAGTTTGGGGTTAACTTTCTATTTGAAAGTGGTCTTTTAATACTACTTTCCTTTTGTTTGGCGTGTACTTCTGTCTTCACAGAATGACTTGTGGGTGGCCAGAGAGCAGACTTCAGGCAACAGACACACCTAACCCTGAGTACCTGCTGCCTATATTTAGGCTGTGTGTAAAAACCATTCGCTGGCCTCCTTGGTTTCCTGTGGTGTTAATTGGAAGGGAAAGTGGTAAGAGAGATGTAGCCAAGGTGATGGGGCCCAGGGGATCCTTGTGAGCCATAGGGTTCATGCACTGTGTTGCCATGTCCAATGTCTTCAGGAGGAGGAGACGGCAGCTGGTTCTCCATGCAAAGACATGTTCTGAAAGGAACCCTGCAATGGGAATTCTTTGTAACTTCTTCCCCTTGATGCCTCTTTGTCTGAAAAGACCTGATAAAGCCACATTATGCACAGTGCTTAGGTTTTTACACTTCTGTTTGTGTTCAGGAGTGAGGAGAGATATAAGAGGTAGAACTGCAGATGCAGGTGGTATTTTTCAGCCAACATGGTTTTTTTTGCACTGAGGGAATCTGCATTTATCAGACCTCAGTGAGGTCTTCTGGTTAAAGAAAACTTTTATTTGTTTTAAATCACAGGAGGAGTCTAGTGCTGAATAATATTTATTGGTACTGTCATTTGGAATTAGGGCTAATATATGTCACTTAGGTGGCTAGATGAGTGTTAGATAAAGAGTGTTAAAGAATTAGGGTCTTGATTTTCAGAGCAGTCTATTGAATTAACGACTTTGTTTATTGTGCTTGCAAACTGCCTTTCTTTGTTTAACAAGAGTAAATATTTCTACAGATGTAAACACACGTCCTATTGTGTGGTGATAGAATTCAGATGAATACCTTCCCTGAGCTATATTAAAATATTTGTATTATTTTTCATGATCACTTCCAAGGATCACACAGCATATCATAAATGCACTTACAAACCTTGCTGCTTTGGCCAGGAAAACTGCAACTTCCTTTCCCAGTTTCCATCTTAATTTGTAATGAAACACATGCTTTGCTTTAGAAATTGTTGCAACTGAATGATTGAGAAGCAAAAGTTAATGACATCATCACCATGCCTGGCACTGCCTGGAGAAAATAATGCTAGGCCATACCATGCTCATCTTTGTTACATCTACAGAGTCCCAGGGAAGTAGTGCTGGCTCATGATGAGAGGAAGGTGAAGCCAAGGCCTCTGTGCAGGAGAGGTAAAAGAGGTGAGTGCTCTGCAGATGTCTTTGCTCATTTCCAGTGGGAGTGTGCAGTGCAGTAGGCAAAACTAATGGATGGGCCACAATCTCCATGGGTCTTTTAATAAACCTATACCATAAAGGGGAAACCTAGGAGTGTCCTTGTGATGAGATGCTAATCTTCAAGAAACTAGCCCTGTTAAAAGCAAACTATTATTGGTGTTGACTTTCTGCAAATACTATGGTATAACCATACATGCAGACTCTGAAGCAGAGGTTGCCATGCCATGGCTAGCTGTGCCACTTTCCGTATATTAGAGCTACTTATTGCTGTTACAAGTAGCTGTCAACAAAGCCAGTAGCTAAATTGACCTGAGAAATACTGTTTTTCAGAGGGTGTAATCTGTCTTTTCTTCCTTCATTCCCACGTTACTCACCCTGAAAGTTTTAAACTGACATCAGCAACTGTCCACCTGATTTTTATCTTATATTTGCCATGAGTTTCAATCATTTCAGTTCTCCAAAATGAATTCCAAACTTATTGCTATGGTTCTTTCGGTCTCAAAGAGAAACACATTTTTATGGCTGTTTGATGCAGATAAGCTGCTCTCTCTGTAATTTTTTTTAAAGACTGAGTCTTGAAATATGCAAAACAGCAAGAAAAGAGCCAGAAAATTCAGAGCCTGAGTGTGAAACTGAATGTCAGCTGAATTACCCTGTTTCTCAAGAGTGCAACATTCCCAATTATTGTTTTTTCTCTTGTATTTGAGGTTTCTTAAAAAGAATAGCCATACCTAACCACCATATCTACCATTTAGGCAAGAGGCTTTATGTTGTTTGTGTGTTTGTTTGTTTGTTTGTTTTTTAAATACTGACCCCTAAATTTTTCTCAGAGCTTCACATTTATCCAAGTCTGGCCTTGAATATTATTATATGATATCACAGATAAGAATTTTGGAACTTAATTTGAAGAAAACAATGGAAAAAAAGATGACAACTCAGTGATGGATGGCAGAAAAGATTGCTTACGAATGATGGTATGTTCATTCTGTGCTTTCAGGTAGACTCAGAAGACTAGCTGAGATATTTCAGCCATGTTGCATCTTCACAAAATTGCTTCGGACAGCACCACTCAAGCCCAAATAGCCTGGTAGCCCAAATAGCTTGGTAACTCAAAGAGACTGATCTAATTGGTTACTTTGGCACTTGAAGAATTTTTGTCTGTCTGGATCCATGTTGTGCACCTAATGTTTGCTGCAAATGCTGTAAGTTTGAACCTAGAAAAGGCCAAAGAGCAGATTGTCAAGTGAGATGTTCGTATATCATGGACGTAGTCAGCATAAAAAACCCAGACAGATAAAGGAACTAAATACCATTATGTAAATTTAATATTATCATAGATGTGTTGCTACAATTGGCATTGCATTCGTTATTGGGGTACTTCAGGAATTAACTCAGTGACAGAGTTCGTACATGATTTGTGGAATTTCTCAGACTAAACAGGCTTTTTCGGTTTCCTACCACTCAAACACAGACCAAGAAAAGAGTTTGTTCTTGAGAATGTGACATTTGACATGAAGACAGGAACCCATGTTTCTGAAGAAGATACAATTTCAGGACTATATGTCTTGTGTATGTCTGTACATTTTCTCCAAGAAAGAATTGCTTTTTCAGTTACAGCAAAATTTTGTAGGATAGGGATGAAGACTAATATGAACTGCTTTTACGGTAACGTGCAGGCTAAGAGGAGTATAACTGCTGGAAAATTAGTAGATATAAGATGTATGTATGACATTATGTCCTAAAGACAAATTCTTGCCCATTATCACTTGGTCATATTTACTATCTGGAGACAAACAGTCAGAGCTCTGAGATGGGTAAAAGCCTCCCCAATGTCATTCTTGTGCTTGACATTCTGCAAAGCACCTTCTCCCACTCCCTACCTTAAGCCCGTCTTGCAGGATTCAATGAGGCAGAAGTGCCTTCTTTCATTCCTCTTCTCTCTGGGGAAACAGGCAAGATTTACCCCAGAGAATGCAATCTTTAGGGAGTCTTTTTTTGTCTGCCTCTGTTTTCTTTAATTGAATGTTAAGAGAGATATCTCTAAGAATGCAGAGGGCAACCAGTCTAGAATACCAGAAAATGGCACCGTCTTATTTAACCAAGCAATTGTTAACTTGATCGAATCTCTTTCTTTCAAATTTTCCAGCCACTATGTGCATACCGCATACAAAGAGATTAGTAATGTGGAGACGGCAGTGTTGGCAGTAAAGTCAGCTTCTTGATCAATAATAACTCAGCCTGAGTAGACACTTAATCTAAAAGAAAGAGGTCATCTCCAATCAGGTCCTTTTAAAGAGATTGACCAACAAAATCTAATCACTGATTGCTGAATATTTAGTCAAGCAGTGACCTTGCTTCCTATTGTTTAATCATACATTATTAGCTAATTCTTCCATTCAGCTCCATCTTGTGAATTAGATTTTGTCCTAATTGATATTATAACTGTTAAAGAAGAAAAATGTTGCAGTTTACATGACACTGACTTCATAGGCTAGGGCCAGCAAAATCAAATCCAAAACCTTTCTGCAAGTTTGAATCTTTCTGTCTCCATATCATTCCTAACAAATGTTACTTCAGCCTGTTCTTGAGGACCTCTAATGATGGATAATCCACAGTTTCACAAGATAGCAAGATGTTGTAACATATTTTTATCTCATGTGCTGGGGGAAAGTGAGGAAGGAGGAAGGAATATGTCCTTTCATAGGTATGTTGAAGCAGAGCATCTTGCTACCGAATCTGTCATTGGTGTTAGCAATAAACAGATTGCAGTCCCTCTAGAAGTTGGGTAAAATACTAGAAATCATATGTTCACTTAGTGCTTCTATTATTAATAACTTGTTTAATTTTCAAGATCCTGGTGTGAGGGGGCCAGTTCACACTGGGTAGCAGTAAAACAGCCAGCAGGCTGAATAACAGTGATGAGGAAATAGTCTTCGGCTCCAATGTCACCTTACTGTTATAGGGTGACTTACCTCCCTCAGTCGAGACTGAGCAGGAGTAATTAGGGATACGAGATCACTTTGAGTTTCCCAAACACTGTCTCCAGAAGAAACCACTGAGAACATCTGTATCTGTCTGCCCAGAGTTAATGAAGTTGCAAGCCGTTGATGCTACATCTGTATTGAGGGAAAAAACCCTACCCAACAACAAAACACAAACCAAACAAAAACCCCGAGCTCCCTCCCCCTTTTTCTGCCCCCTCCAGACTTTGGATAAGTATACTCTATTGGCTTACAGAGGGAGACTGCATTTTAAGGCCAACATTGCACCCAGGATTGTGAAAATCAGATTTTGCTCTAAATGCTGAATCTCTGGCTCTAGCACTCAGGATGTGTGTTAGGTGCTAACCTGTAATAAGGCTACCTGTTTTATGTGGTTTTTTGTTTGTTTGTTTTAGGGTTTTTTGGTTTTTGTTTGGTTTTTTACATTTAAGCTAGAATTGTGCATTGTAGCTCACTTTCTTGTACCCTGTGGGTTCTAAAATGTATAAAAGCATGATACGGAATTCAGAAATCATAGTTTTGGTTCATCTTTAAGTCTATGAGGAGGTGGAAAACTGGGCTGCTCTACTTCCTGCACAGATCATCCCTCTTATGGGGTGTGTATTGGCAACTCCAGCTGCCTCACCTGCACAAAGACAAGTGGCCTGTTCTCTGTGAAGCACCAGAAAGATACAGGGATGCTGTTACTCTTGCCAGGTTTTGAGAGGAGTTACCTCAGCAGATCCAAACCAGTGGTTCCCGTGGCTAAGTACAGACGATTGAGAGCAGACACCAAAATGTTGCTGAATGTTTTGTACCTGAGCCATCCAGCTAAGAAAGCTGTATGTAAATCAAGATCACAAGCAAAATTAATGATGCCTTAATGGATATGTTCAATGAAAAATCTTATTTTCTATATTATTTGTTTCCTTCAAATGGCTACCTTAGTAAGCAATCATATTGGGACTTTTATGTGAAAAGAAAAAGTAGCTTTCTCTGAAGCACCTCTTGTAACTTAGTCTTCCAAATCTGCAAATATTAGACCTAAAATCTATTGAAATCTGCAAGACACTGATCTTGAAGAAGCTAATGCTATAACCTCATACAAGTTGATATGCTGTTTGCTATGTCAAATATTTATTTTAATTCTATCTTTTAAATATTTTAATATTGTTATTGAGTTCATGTTTATGATATTTTACTAAACAAAGTTTTAAGGAATACTTTAAATATTAACTACGTAACTAATACCCAATTTTAGGGGGGATTTTACTTTTCAGGTAGGGTAACTGATATAAGTAGAGATGGTAAAAAGAATTAATTAAATTTATCCCCTAAGGTTTTCAACCATTTGGCTAAAATGAAAACTAGGAGAAAAGGGAGGAGTTAAGCCACAGCAAGCTATGTGGAACTAGTTTTGTTTTATTGTCAAGTAAATACCATAAGTCTCATGTAGTGTCTGATGACACAAAAATATTTCTATGGAGGAGTTTTTCTTCTCTGTCATTCCATACTGTGTGTTTTCTTTTCATTGGGTTAATGCTTTCATTCTCTTATCATGAGCAGAACTGAATCCTTAGTTCTCAGTATAGTAAATGGATGTTGTGGGTGCTCAGAAGGATGGACACCTTTGAGGTACAGGATCTATTGTCTTCTGAGTACCATAACTCTCCTGATTGAGCACAGCCTGATGTCAACAATAGCCTACTGGGAAAAGGAAAAATAGCCCTTCTGCTTAGCTAGGGCTGTTTGAGTGTCCCATTTCCTTTCATATTTATTGTGTATTACAGCTCAACATTTCGGACATAAATATGTAAGCAGAGTGGATATGGGTATGAATTTTGTGTGTGTGTTTTCATGTCCTTGTGTGTGCATTGAATAGGACTTTTTTCCCAGAAGTAAATTAATTTACATTAAATCAACGTATTGGCAGGGGAAAAAACAGCAAAGGTTTTAACCTTCTAAGGTGCCTTGCTCTGTGATAGAGTAGCCTGTCTATGTATGCAATCTCCCTTTGAAATGCCCTGGGCTAAGCAGAGCACATCATAGCAGGGAAAGCTAGCTAGAAAAGGCAGCAGTACTTGTTCCTGTGCAGAAGCCTGAGATTTTCTGTCCCAGATGGTAGCTTTATGGGCCATTATGATGCCTCAGACTGACTCAATAGGTGAACTGAAGAATGAAAATAGTCCCATTGCCAAAAAAGCTGAACTCAAGGTCTGGCCCTCAGTAGGGCTGAGCAAGTCACAGACCAACCGCTGTGATGTATGTGATGGTATGACGTGATTAACTTTCTCCTGGATCATTAGAGAGTCTCTGTAGGTGGTGATGTGCCAGTTACTGTTCTCAGCTGGAAGGAAAGTCAGCAGCAAACAGCCAGATGGGGTGAAAGGGGTGAAGAAAATTCTTAACCAGTGCTGAATTTTTAGTTTAAAACTGCACAGATTTTAGGTCAACTAAAGAAGTGTTTACTTTGTTAACCCCAGAGACTTCAGTTGTCTTTCTCTATAACAGCAGGATGCAGGACATCTGTCACCTGGCTTTAAGGCCTTGTCTGCAGTTTGCAGAGGTCTTGAGTGAGCTTTAGCTGTGCCAGATACAGTTGTACATAGCCCGTTTCTAGACCCAGCAGCAGGACATTTGCACCGGAGGGGTGAGGATGCGTATGTCACGTTGTTCTGTGGGGTGGTGGTGCAAGTGCTCAGGATGTGCAGGTAGGACAGCACTGTAACCCTTGGCCTTTTCAAGGATGAAAGCCTTCTAGAAGAATAAAGTCAAATGAATTTCACTGTATTTTGTATTTGGCACTAACTCACATCATCTGCTGTGATGATGGTTTGCTGTTTTACTGCTGAGCTGGACTTGGAAAGAAAAGCTTCCACAGTCACTATGGATGTCCTAGGCCTGAGCCCTCTTTTGTTCAGTCACAATGTTTGACAAAGGTGTATTTGGTTTAAAAGAAAATGTGATGAGAGGTAAAGGTTCAACTATCTGCTCTTTCCAATATAGAGACATTAATAGGAGAGTTGGCTGGAAATGTGCTTCTAGATTTTGAGGAAAAGAGAAAAAAATATCCAAGTTTTTGCAACATAGTTGCAGAGGAATGCAGAATAAACATGGAACTTTACAAAATATCTGAAAGAGAGGACATTTGTCATTCAGAAACATTCTTCTAGTTCACAGAATAAAAGAATGACAAAATAGTTGACATTGGAAGAGCCTCTGGAGGTCATCTGGTCCAACCCCCTGCTCCAGGCCCCTGCCCAGGACCACATTCAGGTGGCTTTTCAGTGTCTCCAAAGATGAAGACTCCACCTCCACCCATGTAGGCAACATGTGCCTGTTCTCAGTCACCCTCACAGTAAAGAAGTATTTCCTGATGTTCAGATTGTGTTTCAGCATTACAGTTTGTGCTGAAACACAATCTGTATTTCAGTTTATAACCTTTGCTTCTTGTTCTTTCAGGGGGCACCACTGAAAAGAGCCTATAACAATCTTTTTTCTGCCCTTTAGGTATAAATTGCATCCTTTTTGCACCCTCCTGTCAGGTATTTATACCTGGGTCTGAGCAATCCCAGGCATGGCTACAGGTTGGGCAGAGAAGAGATTCAGAGCAGCCCTGCGGAGAAGGATTTGGGGGTGTTGGTCGATGAGAAAATGAACACTAGCTGGCAGTGTGTTCTCACAGCCCAGAAAGCCAACCATATCCTGGGCTGCATCAAAAGGAGCGTGACCAACAGGTCGAAGGAGGTGATCCTGCCCCTCTACTCTGCTCTCGTGAGACCTCACTTGGAGTATTGTGTGCAGTTCTGGTGTCCTCAACATAAAAAGGACATGGAACTGTTGGAACAAGTCCAGAGGAGGGCCACGAGGATGATCAGGGGACTGGAGCACCTCCCGTATGGAGACAGGCTGAGAAAGTTGGGGCTGTTCAGCCTGGAGAAGAGAAGGCTGTGTGGAGGCCTCATAGCAACCTTCCAGTATCTGAAGGGGGCCTACAAGGATGCTGGGGACGGATTATTCATCAGGGACTGTAGTGACAGGACAACGGGTAATGGGTTCAAACTTAAACAGGGGAAGTTTAACTGGATACAAGGAAGAAATTCTTTACTGAGAGGGTGGTGAGGCACTGGAATGGGTTGCCCAGGGAGGTTGTGAATGCTCCATCCTTGGTGGTGTTCAAGGCCAGGTTGGATGAGGCCTTGGGTGGCATGGTTTAGTGTGGGGTGTCCCTGCCCATGGCAGGGGTGCTGGAAGTAGATGATCTTGAGGTCCTTTCCAACCCTAACTATTCTATGATTCTATGATGAGATCCCCCGAGCCTTCTCCAGACTGAACAGTCCCAACTCTCTCAGCATTTCCTTACAGGAGAGATGTTTCAGTGCCTTTGTCATTTTGGTGGTCCTTTGTTGTACTCTTTCCAATATGTCCGTGTGTCGTGGTTTAACCCAACTGGCATCTAGGTACCATGAAGCTGCTCTCTCACTCCTGTCCCCTCATCTCCCTGTGCAATGGAGAGAATTTGAAAACGGTAAAACCTGCAGGTTAAGAGTGGTTTAATAATTGAAATAAAGTAAAATACAGTAATAATAATTGTAATTAAAAGGAAGGGGGGAGGAGGGGAATAAAATTCAAGAAAAAACAAGTGATGCACAATACAATTGCTCACCAAATGCTGACTGATGCCCAGCCCATTCCTCAGCAGTGATTAGTCCTTTCTGGACAACTTCCCCTAGTTTATATATGGAGCATGATATTCTGTGGTATGGAGCATCCATTTGGCTACTTTGGATCCTGTCTCTGCTCCCTCTTAGTTTCTTGTGCCTGTCCTCACTGGTAGAGAAGGAGAGACTCAAAAGTCCTTGATTAGGGTAAGCCTTACTTAGCTGTAACTAAAACATCACTATGTTAGCAAAACCATTCTCATGCTAAATCCAAATCAGAGCTCTGTACCAGCTACTAGGAAGAAAATTAGCTCTATTCCAGACACGCCTTTCTTGTGCTGGAAAGCCCAAAACTGAACTCAGGCCTTCAGATGTGGCCTCTTCAGTGTGGAGCAGAGGGGAAGGATCGCCACCTTCAACCTGCTGCCATTGCTTTGCCCAATGCAGCCCAGGATACCTTTCTCCATCTACATGGTAAGGGCACATTCGAAGATAAGTTGTGCTTTTTCGCTACTTTTCTTTTGGTTTTGAAGTTCACAGTTGTATAACAGTAGTCCGTGCTCCAGAGGTCTGGGGTGTGCTGAAATGCTGAGAACAGACTTTGAAGCTTTGAACACTTTTAATTGCTTCAGTCTGCTTCCTCACCCTACGGTTTGCCCTGTCCTATTGTGCCTTTTGCAAAGCCTATCTGTATATTGTGTACCAATGACAAAAAGGCTGCCACATGGTGTAGCAGGCTTTCACATTCAGAGAATCAGGATGAGTTTGGGGAGAATCAATGCAGGGGCAGTGAGCTGTGAAATCACTATTACAAAGGATTCATTCTGTAAAAGAATATAGCAAATCATGTTAAAACACCTCTTGAGAGGGCTCAGCTACCTCAGTTTTGAAGGTGGGGTAGTGTTTCAAATGACATTGTAACATTTTACACCAGATTCCAAGGCTGTGTGCTGAGGTGAATGATAAACAGTGCTGAGTCGTCTTTCCTAAAGTTTCATGGTTACTTTACAAAATAGTTTAGATTTTAATGTTTTTCAGCATGAAGACAAGGTGCTTTTGAAATCACTGTTATAACACCATATGACATAACAGACAGTCATGCTTGTCTTTGTGATACTGTCATGATTTAAACCCTGTTGTCAAGTTAGCCATGCAGTACGCTCCCCCCCCGCCCTTTCTTCCCCCCCACCCCTCGACAGAGAAGGGAACACAAGAGATACCTATGCCATCAAATTAAGCTTATAAATCTCTTTATTAATACCCTGTCAGAGATATGTCTTTTTCAAATAGGCATCATCACAATAGGTCGTGGTTAAAACAGCAGACCACAAAAAGATGTTTCTCGTGCTTGTCCAAGTGTGGAATTTCAGTTTTACGTGTTTTCTTCTATAGCATCTTCCATAGTGATGTCAGCATCTCCGGTTTTCCCTCTCAAATGCCCAGAACTGAAAATACTTGTATCTGAATCAGTGACAGGTCTGAGATTTACTGTCTTGTGAACCATCAGAACTAGACACTGCAGCGTGCTGTCATTCGAAAGTCATGACTCACTACTTCCCAACAAGATAAGGCTTTGGTTTCAAAGTCTCTATATTCAGGAATCCTAGCGTACCTGCATGTGGAATATAGAAAGCTCTAAACCTTATTACTGTTCTTTCCCTATATCTGAGGCTTTTATGATTATCTCTTACTATAGTAATAGTACTTGGCTTTACACATTGAGAATTTAAGGAGAAAAACCACCCTCCTCTTTTTGTAAGACATAATTCTATTCTGAATGTTATCTTGTGCTTTGGTTGTTTTTCTCCATCTGCCACAGATAACATTTACATATGCATTTTCCATTTCTGAATAACTTTCTTTTCTCATAATATATCACATCTTTAACTCGCTCCTTGTGAAGTTGGTATGGTCAAATGTTGTTGTTAGATCAATAAGGCTTTAATATTTAGGGTCTGATGTATACTCAGAAGTTAGAAGACCAAGGAGATGGAAAAAATGAATGAATGTTTTCAATTATTTAAAAGGAAAAGCCCATTCATTGTAAAGTTGCTTTAATTAGGAGGGAGGCCAAGCCTGGGGGTGAGTGGATTTGGAACACTGAGTAGACGATACTTCTCCAATTATTATTTTATTATTTACACAAAGTAGAGCTTTGTAAGAAGGGAGGATCAAGGCTAATACCTTTTCTTCTTTCCCACTCTGTGCTGTAGCCTGGTGGTTAACCCCCACTTGCATCAGCAGAAGATTTCACTCAAGTCTCTTCAAGCAGCAGAAAAAAACTGAGCCAAATGCTTCTTCACTGTGGATGGAAGGGAAGGGCATTTGCTTGTTTTTGCTTTGTAAACATTGCTGTGCACTTCCTTTGCTTTTTACACAGCTCATCCATATCAGCATATCTAGTTTTGGACATCCTGGACTGTTCCATTTAGTATACTGATCTTTTTTTCTGAGCTTTTAATTACAGCAAGGAAAACAAAAATGCAAACAAATGAAATCTGATTTGATAAAGACCAAAGCATATTGCTTTTTGGATAGCCCTCTGAAAACCAGTTATGTGCACAGTCCTCACAGTGGTAGACAAATCCTCTCTCCTGAACAGGCATTGCTAAAGAGTCATGCATCACTCTGATCTGAAAGTTCTCTCAGTTGTCTGACACTATCACTCAAATTTCTGACCTAAGTCAAGCAGAGTCTTGCTTGAATGCCCGACCTTCTCAGTACTGTGCTTGCCTCATGTAGTGAAAACCGGTGCATGGCATGAGAGAGAATTAAAATGATGTTTACATATCAGCATAAGCCTTTTAGACAACATACATTCAGGATTTGATCCTGAACTATCAGTGATTTTACAGAAGGAGTCTTATCTAGAGAAGAAACACAGATGTTGAGTCTTAAATGGAGCTGCTCAATCCATTCCCCACTTACAGCTGAGATATACAGAGTGTCATTGCTGATTCTCATGAACCTTAGCAATTTGCTTGGTATTACTTAGTTCTGCTTTTTAACAGACCTTGTAACACTATGCATACAGTTTTCAACCTCAGGTCTCATTTTCTGTCTTTTAAAAATCATTGTTCTATCTTTATAGCAATAGAGGTCTAGCAGGGAACAGGGACATTGTATTACTTCGCACAGTAATGAAGGAAAGAAAAGGGAATTGTCTATAATTTGTTTCTCCATCCAGACAAGTCAAGCTAAGTTATGATGAGAGCCGTGCAGCAGTCATGATCACCTACCGTTTTATAGCTGCTGTGATTGTTTTTATGAAGCCTATAACATTTTTAACAATGCTGTTATACTGATCATTGTTCTTGTCTCAGCAGAACATTATTACTACAGTCAAGTCAATTCAGCTTGCAAGCAGGGCTTGCTGCTGGCAGGGTGTGAGAAGGAATCACAGAGGACTCTCGTTACTCAGCTAAGGACAGGGGACGAGAAAGTGCAGGGACACTGGGCAGTTGGTTGAACCCTTCAATGAATTATTCAAAGATTTTTTTCTTTTACTTTTGGCAAGGTGATGAACAATTCTGTCACGTTTCCCATAGATAGCAACCTGCCATTTAGCGTGACTCTTCAGCTGTTGCTATTCACACAGTGGCTGGGTGAAGGGCACAAGCATGGCTAAAAATAAAGACTGGAAGAAAGGGTTGGTTTTTTATATTGATGATTCAGAATTCTTCAAGGTGCTGCTTTGCAGAGGGTCGTGTAAGAGTCAGCATAGTGCTGGCTACAGCAGCCCCACAGCAGAAGGAAAAGGCACATGGGGTGGGTGAAAAGAGGGGCAGACAGCACATTCCCCCATTCTTGCAGCTCCTTAGTGTTTGTTTCTTCTGCTTGCGTACTAGTGGCCCTTATTTTGCTGCTTACCTGATTGCTCCTATTTCTTGTCTGAATTGCAGTGGAACATGACTCGAATTGCAGTGGAACATGACTCGTAATAATAACATATTCCTAGCATGTGGTGAGGTCAAGTGCTGTGCTTGCTCCTTTACTGGTATTGGTGACCCTGCTGAAAAATCTTCCTTACCTTCTACAACTTCCCAGCCCATAGGACTTTAAAACTGTGGTAAGAGGAATGAGAGACTCAGCCTTCTTCTCCAGATAGTCTTCATATAATCTGACTGTCTGTCTCCTTATTCCCTCCCATTTACCTTGATGTTACCTTGGATCTTTGGTTCAAAGTCAGTGAATTTACACTGGTTAAAACGTTTCCCTCATTTATTTTTCTGCAGTGTGTCCTCCACTGTTTTCCTTTCCACCATCTGCCTGCTACTGTTCTGATGTCAGGGCTTCTATTAGAGTCCACTGTACGGTTTGACAATTGTTCTGGTGTTTTGGCCCCAGGAGGCATTTTTAAATCCATCATTCTCTTTTAGCTGAGTGTTAGTCTAATGAAGGATATTAATTCTGAAAGAATGGGAAAAAAACAGATAAGCCTTATGAGCCCTGATGTATGTGAAACTGTACATTCTGGAAGGTAGGTAAAGAGGAAACTCTGCCATGCTTTTGGCTTGCCCTTCAACTTCTGGAAATTATTCCTGGGAAAACTTACCACTTTCTGAAATACATCTAGATTTAGTGCTTGCTGTTCCTGCTCTCTTTTCTGTATCAGTTGCTTGGAAATTGATATTTAGATAGACTGAGATCTCTGACCTACAAATAAATGCACTAGATTTTGCATAGCTAGAGAAAACTATTTAGCAAGACAGGCAGAGTCCAGAACTGGTTTTATGTACATGGATATAACTCCTTTGGAAGTTACTGGGAGTTGCAAATAATTCCTGCAGGAAAAAGTGATGAAGGAATTAGTATTTCTTAGTCTAGGCTAATACAGCAGGCAGGAGAAACCCAAGAGACCAACTCAAAGTTTGGTGATTTTTGATGTGAAATCCACTAACTGGACATGTAGGGAGCTAAAAGTCTACTGGGGACAGATTCTTGTAATCTTGTTCCTTTAGTGAGTATTATACTGTTGACCAGGACAGCAAATTATCTGGTCTCATGGTAGAAATTAAGGTGTGGAAACGTTTGCACTGATTTGCCTTTTAAACATTTGTGTATAGAAGTCTCTGTAAGCCATCTCTGTGCACATGGCTTAAAAGAGTTTTTAAACCAGTTGTTAATAACTGGCAACATAAGATAACAGGCTGAACTCTCCTACTTACACCAGGTGAGATTTAGAGAGCTAATGGAAGCTGTGGAAAGAATGAGGAGGAAACTTCTGGTTTTGGTTAGTACTTTCCTCCTTTTACCAAAATAAGTTCTGACATCTAGGCCTGAGTTTGAGCTAATAACTGCTGCATGACTGCACTAACAGTTTCCAAGTCATTTATTTTAAAGTGCTCTAGGATACTTGGAGTATAAAAGGTGTCATAGAAAAACAAGTTTCATTTCATTCATTTGACATGTTGGTTTTGAGCTTACCATTTTATAATGGAACATAGAGATTTTAAAGTTTACTGGAGGTCTGTATGTGCACGTATTTATGTAAAAAACCTGTGGTATAGTTAGGGAAGAATGAATATAAATGAAATATTAATCTCAAAGCAACAGGTCCTGGCTATTCCTTTATAAGAGTCAAAATTTTCTAGTTATGATTCCTTTAGCTCCCATTAAAATATAAACTTGAACACTATATAGGCATTTATGTAATGTGTTCCAGTATGAGATTACTGCCTAACAATTTAATAAACAGAGGCCAAATTGGAGGGTAGAATTGCTGCATTTCATGTTATGGGAGCTTTGCTTTCTTTTTCCATTCACACAGTCGTGTTCTGGAATATAGCTTAAATGTACTTACATAAAACACATGTAGATGTGTGTTGTGCATGTATTGACTTAACTTGGACACACAAGAAGTATGCCTTGGACAAAATATATTAATGGTACTAGAGATCTCACCCACACACTTTTGTTTTGCAGGTCATGGAGAGCCTGAAGCTATAGATTTAATATTCAAGCACATGGTTCTAAGAAGCTGTTCAGCACTCTCACCTCTGGTTGGTTTTGCTGGAAATCCGTATTAATAACATCTGGCCCTTAATTGGCTTTGATGTGGGTTTTCCTGAGCTTTCAATGTATGGTCTTGGAAAGACCATTGTTCTCTATTAAAATAACCTGATTGAAACAAAGACCCATGTTTGCCACAGATTTAGAATGAAGAAAGACAGAGAAAAAAAGTTGTTTCCAGCCTGTGAGCCAGATGAGTGTTTTAGCATGGAGGGTTTGGCATGTCAAGGTTTGCAGAGCATGGAGGGAGTCAGAGGTGAGCAAGGGTTCTGGCTTGTAGCCCAGTGGAGCTACGGGTGCCTCTGTGACCACAGGCAGCTAGTTAAATGTCCCTGCCCCTTGCTGGGTCCAACAGGAAAACTGGATAAAAGACAAGATCTGGTTAGATACCAGATACTGTCACTAAATGGAATTTTCCTAGGAGAGATAAATGCAAACAACTGGGCTGTTACCAAAGGCCTTGTGCACTCCTAGTGCAAGTGAAATGTGAGGCTGACAGTTATATCTCTTAATTGTTTAGTGTGCTGCCACTGGAAATAGTTTTCTGATCTTGGAAATATGGTACTAGGTAGTTCTTTTTTCTTAGTGTTGTGTTTCTCCTTTATGTGAGGATTGATCAGTTTGTTCAATATGGGGGAAGGAACAGAACATGTTTGAGACACTCATAGAACAAGTTTTATGTTTTTTCCTTCTTTGTTGCCAAAGTGGATGACATAGTTTGACATGTGTAGAGAAAAAGATAAAGGCGATGTACATTTGCATTGTCTAAGATGCTGTTTCTGATGGCTGTGCGACACAAACGGAGAGCAAGGATGTAAATAAGGTGATAGAGCGCAATTGTCCTCCTGAACAGAGGAAAGCTCCTAAAGAGAAGAAACACTTTTTATGTGGCAATGTTACACCCTTCCAGCAATTCTACTGCTGAGGAATCACCACCTGAGTACCTCAGGTGTGCTCAGCTAGAAACATGAACTGGTCATGGGTCTATGCTCAGAAGCACATTCTCTTCACCCTACACTCATGCATCTGGTAAGGGTGGTCTAATTGTTTTCAGCAAATCTAGGAACTTTTGTTGTTTCCTGGAAGTATTTATGGTACGTGGAAATCCATGTTAAAGAGAATTGACAGATGGGAATTGCTGATTAGAGAGAGGTTGGAAATGGAAAATACAACATGAAACATGTTCTGAGGAATGGGAAGGAAAGGTTACTTTCTTGCAGCAGGGGATTCAGCAGGCATGTGGGAGGTCTTGATTTCACTGGAGGTGTGAATTTTATTTGGATCTTTTGTGGGATTACCTTCCTTCTCCCTTAGAAGGAATCCTGATGTGATAAATCTTGACATGACATAAAGTGAATTGTGGCAAAGCCAAGGCTGCGCAATAGAAAATGATCATTCCTAAAGGGAAGAATATTCAAATAATCTTTGTCCATGCTGGTGCTGATATCCCTCAAGCATTTGTGAGGACGAGAAGGTGGAAATACAAGGGGAAATTCTGGCTTTGTAGCAAATAGTTTAGAACAAGCACCAGGAGTGCCCTCTTTAGAAAAAGTTTTCACTTATTTTTGTAGGTGGATCAGGATTTCAGCACGGTTGAAATAGTGGTGGTTTTTTTTTGTTTGTTTGTTTGTTTTTTCATTTCTCTCCTAATTTACCATGGTTCTGATTTATAGGATGTTTTTGGGTAATATTCACTTTGGAGACATGCAGTTTCCAAACAGAATGGAGGGAAACAATGTTTTCCATCCTTCATATCTTTTTTTACTCACCTAAGACGCTGCTTTGGTCTCTCAGCTGGCTGTCTCTCCAAGTTGTCTGCTGGTTTGTGGGAAGAGAAAGCATCAGTACCTGAAGTGCGAGATCTAGTCATTATAAGCATTCTGACTTTGATTAGGTAGTATAAATGATATATATAAATATAATGAATCATATGCTGTTTTATTTAAGCAACAGTGACAAGATATTCTGAGGGAGTCTCCCACTTTAAAACAATCTAAAATTTTACTGAAACACAGCTTCTTTAGCTTTCTACATCACAGCAGCTATTTTTAGGTTGCTTCCTGATGCTTCAGATATCACAGTCAAAACTCCCACCATGCTGCAAGCTAGCATGCCAATTTCTTCTGCAGCAACTATTAAATTCAGTGCAGCATATCAACCATCTGCAGCCCATCTGCTGGCCCTAACATGTAAGACGCAGACTTCAACCATGAACAGTTAAACCCCACAAATTGTCAGTAATGAAGAGTCCATCATAATCACTTAATGTGTCAAACACCTGTGTGAGCAAAACAATGAAGCAATGACTTTTGCAGGAGAGTGGATATAGGATTAGATGGAGCATTATATGGGGCCTGGGTGGAAATACTTGTGCTGAATGTTTAGAATGGAAAGTGCAGTCACTGTAGCACTTTGTAATGAAAGGATGGCACATTATTATAACAACCTACATAATGCATATGGTAACAAATGGTTAACATGCCTGCCCATCTATTCCTTGCAGCAAATAATCAACCTGGAAAGCCATAGAGCAGTACATATCCCATTTGGCAGCAGTTTTCTGAAAGAACTGAAGATGATGCTTAAAACCCAGCAGTTTTTTACAGGCTTGCCCACAGCCATGCTACATATATATGCCGACTCACACAGAGCTCTTGCTTTGCTGAATGTCCCTACTTGTTTACAACCAGGACTGGAGGGATGGTGCAGCGCAGCTGCTGTTGTGCAATCTATCCCTGATAACCAAGATACCCTCAAAGCATTGTGGGGTTCTTGTGAATAATCTGCTATGTTGTGCATATTTTCCTTTGCTGGTGGATATGGCATGTGGCTACCAACATCATTGCTCTGCCAGAAAGGACTACATTATCCACATGATGCTGCAAAGACAGGGAATGAACTGGGACCACAGGGTACAATTTTATTTGTTATAAATCCTGAGAACCAGTGTTAAGAGTCACTGGACCTCCTACTTCTGGCATATGAGTGGAATTCTGTGTTGCTAAAACTACAGGCATGCTTATTTAAGACCTGTCACATGCCATAAAGTGTATAGTCTGTTTGTGTGTAGTACTTCTACCCAGACATAGTGAAGTGTGAAAATTACCAGACAAAATGGTAAAGGAGAGCTATTTTTGTGGAAGGAATTTAAAATAAACAAAGAAAGTGGGAATAAGAATTTGGATGTTAGCAGATTGTAGTTTGTGCCCTGGGGATGAGGATTGTGAACTTGATGTAGAAGCGGGTGGGAAGTCGTAGAAGGGGGTGGGAAGTCATAGAAGGGTGATGACTAGAAGAATGACCTACACTGAACTTCTGATTTAAGAAGTGAGACAGAAATGGAGCTGCTTGAAGAAATGGAAGTTGCTATGCCCCTGGGAAATGAAAAAAACATTTAGCAGTTGAAGCAGTAATATTACAGAGTTGATATCAAGAAAGGAAACTGTTTCCCTCCCCTTCTCCTGTTAGGAATTTTCCTTTTACTTACTTGGCTTTTGTTTTTAATTTGTATTTTTTGTATTTAAGTAAAAACAATACACTTACACACACATATATCTCATTTATTGTATTAAAATGTATGTATACTATAATATAGATTATACACACTTACGAGCAAAATTCCCCCAGACTATAAGATTCCCACATCTGCGAAGAAAAATTACATTCTTTTCACTTTCTAAACTGGGAGTGGTAGTAAATTTGAGTAGGATGTTAATGGCAGTAAGGACATGCAGAAGCCATCCATGTCTCTAATTCTAAACAGATCTGATAGAAATATTATCCTTGTACCAGGATCCAGGAGCCATTGGTTCAGACAGGAGTTCAGCAGGACCCCAAACATGGTTTCTTCAGAAACACACTGCGGATTCAGCAACACATTGTTGAAAATCAGGTGTTTCAAATAAAAATAGAAAATTTTGGATGGATTATTTTTTTTTCTATTTTTTTTTTTTTTAACATTTCCAGACAAATTTGGAAACTCACAGCTGCCAATGTTAGTAATCTGAAAAAACTGTGAATATAAAGAATGCTTTAATTTTCCTTCTCTGCAAGAAAAATGAATACCCTTTCCATTCTCTCTGCAAGAATACTGTTGAAAACAAGTTGATTTCCAAAAAAGTTCTATTCTTAGTTGCTAGCTTCAACTCAGGATATCTGTGTGTACTTAGCCAAGAAATTGATTTACTCAAAGGCATCAAGATGGATTAATCAAGATAGTTATTATCCTATATACGTTAATATCATTGCAGTTATGAGTCTGTCACTGCTTTTGTTGTTGGCTTCCTATCTAAAAGTTTTAAATGTGGATGAAAGATTTAATTTGGACTGGAAGTTGGTAGACAAAGATGCCATTTTAAAGTGCCTGAGCAGATTTTTGGACCTCCCTGCTCACAGCGACCTTGATGTTTTTGTTTGTTTTTGGTCTTCAAGGCATCAGTCTGTGCTAGTTTTGAGTACATATGTTATGACGTTGTCACCTGTTGACAGCAAGAGTTGGCTACTAATTCAGTTATCTGGTCTCTGGAAAATATAAACCTGTGGTCTCTTCTTTTGCTGAGTACATATGAATGACACCAGCATTAGATATAGGAAGAATTATTTTTCTCCCTAGCTTCTGTTGATCTGTTTTGCCTATTTGTACCTCGAGAGGATCTCAAAATCAAAGCAAAATTGACAATTTTCACATAGGATTGAGTGACAGCAATATATTCTTCACTAGTACTTGAGCAAGTTCATTATTAGTTTGGCTGGGTAGGTGCTGAACCTTGACTGAATTTCAGGTTCACTAAATAAGGTTCACAGATGTCTACCAAGGGTTTTCCACTAGTAATGACTTTTAGTCTTTACCAAGCTGAGCAGAATTAAAACCAATAATGCAGCAATTTAGAGAGGAAAGGTTCACATTCCCCTTAAAAGCCATGAACATTCATTCTCCTTCAACTTGTTTCTAAGGTAAATTTTAAAAACAGAGCCTTTAGACATCATAAAAATGAGTTCATAGCTTCAGTAAGCCATTTATCACAATTTATTGCAGAGTGAAGGTTTTTACTCTTTTGGCTTTTGACATACTTTTTGAAGCTAGTTGAAGAGTAAACCTTACTTCTCTTTTTTGCTGCCAGATATTCTCTAAAGAAAAGGTTATCCTGTAACATGATTACAGTATGAATTTACAGTACAGATTCATTAGGCCTCTGAAATGATATGTCAGATTGCAGGGATAAAGTGCTGAGTCTGCAGCTGGATTGGATGGAAGAATAAAGAATAAAATCTTTAAAAATTATGTGGGTTAAAAAGAGGAATGAAGCCTACTAGCAGCCTTGGGCTCTTGGTAATACTTGGAGCTCTGCGACACTTTGAATATCCCCCTAGATTTTCTAGTGACCAGGAGTAAGATAATTCACAGTATTTTTTGCTACATTATCAATCAGATTTTGATCAACTTATCTTTTATCTAAAGAAAAAATGTAGTTTATGGGAATTTTCCGTGTGCAAAACAAAACAAAAAGCCCCTCGCTTTTGCATTGAATGGATGGATGGTCAAACAGACATATGGAATCTCTTTTCCTGAAAGCACTGTCAGGACAATGCAGAGTAATTATAATGTTTTTGCTTTCCTCTGCTCCTCTTTTGCAGGGGATTTTGTGACTTTCCTGACACAAAATCTGTAACATTTTCTGGAATTGAACAAACCTGAGACACAGAACAAGAGAAAATGGAACTTCCTAAACCATCAAGATGAGCAGAAAAAAACTGCAGCTCCTGCAGTACTCTTAACACAGAAGAGAGGTCAAGGTAGCTAAACCTTGTCAATCAGAGCTTCAGCCTGAAGAGTGGGAAAGGGACAAAGCACTGCTACTGAGAAAATGAGGTACCTCCACAGAACATACCACTGCGGTTTTGCTGTTCCACCTTTTCCGTCAGCAAAACAGTTAACAGTGCTAACATTTAATCCATCATCTGTGGTTACATAAGTTAATGCTCCAGAGAAGCAGAAAAGGACTCAGAGGTCTCATAGGTACTGTTTTAGGCTTCCTGCTCCAAGCATTCAATTAGTTGCAACTGATTTTGAAGAATTCAGTGGCAGCTGATGAAATGTAAAGATTTCTTTGTAGGAGACAGAAGGCCTTCTCTGCATAAGAAGATGGCACTGACTTGACTATGGCGGGCACAGCATAACATATAATAGCACATCAGCTTTCCTCTGTATCATGCGGTAATCGGATCCCATCTCCAAACAGGCTCAGAGGTGTACAAAAGAAAGATGATGAGCATTTCATCTAAGATAGAAACATACTGAATTTGTTGCTTTTCTAAGATTTGTGTGTCTGAGTATGTATATGATCTCTGAGTCAATTTGTTTCCTTCTAGAATTGCTCCGATAACATCCGGTAGAATGCAGAGATCTTTTTATGCCAATGGACTATACAGTAGGATACAAATATTAACCAGACTGAGTATTAACAGGTATTTTCCTCTCCTGTTCTCAATAATGCAGCTGAATTAAAAAAGACAGCCTTAGATGACATGTACCTACTAACTGCTATTCTACTTTGTATTCATAACTCTTCTCCAATTGCACCTGCTCTGATGCATTATTGTGTCAAGAAAGTAATATTAACCTATTGCTGCTTCTGTCTACATATTAAATAGAGTTAAAGAACAATGTTATGGCAATGAGAAAAGGAATTCCCTATTCTGGGAACTAGCAATGTATTAATAAGGTGGCAGACAGAAATAACTGTTTCTAAAAATACAGTCTTATCTCTTACCATTTTTTAAAATCAGCTCCAGTGTTTCATCTATGCTACGGGATTTGGCAGATGTTAAACTACAGAGTTTCACTATATTCAAACAAACATGTCAGTTTTAGGTCAATGATAGCACAGACACATGCCAAATGGATGAGAAAGTGCATTAAATTGAATTCAATAACAAAATTCCCATCCAATTCAGTAGTGTAGGAGATTCCTCTTCAGGTAATTTATAAAAAAAAATCAAGGCTTGTTGGAGTCTGTCATCAGGCCCATTCATCTTTTTCATCCACTTTCACTACTTATGGAAGGGCTTTTCCTCAGCTTTATCATGGCTTCAGGCACAAGCTACATTATTTGGATTTATTTGCAACAAAGATGTCAAACCCAAAGAGATGCTCGACTTTCTGTTTTGTTCCAGGCACAGAGATGTCTTCAACTGCATGCTGTGATTCCTAAGCCTGGCAGTTTTACATGGTTCATATTCGACCTTGTTACATCTGGCATGGAGGACAAATGAACAGGTACATGGCTGGAATACCATGGTGGTTCTTCCTTTGGTATCTTCTGCCTTTTGGCCTTACTTCCCCAAATGCAATAGATTGTCAGGAAGGAAAATATACCTGCTTTCTCTATGGGCCCTTCATGTGTTTAAAACTGTGTTTCTGAGGAAGGCCTTTCAGTCAGATTTCTGTGTGAATACATCTTCTGTTATAAGCTAATTTTTGGCACATGTAGAGATACTCATTAAAGGACAGACCAGTCCCTAACTTACAACCGGTTGTGGTTATTTCATGCATTTTCTTCAATGCCATAACACAGACAGGATGTAAACCTTTGGGGAAGGCAGCTCTTTCACAGGCTAGAAGAATCTGAAATATCTTTCCCAGACTACTAAATCCAAACTTCCAAGACATTCCCTAGTGTTTGTAAGAAATTTTTTCTCACACTTTTTTCTGATACCCAAGAGGCAGCCAAGTCATGGACAGCAGAATCTCAGCTTCTGTTTTGTTTCTCTTTTTTTTTTTTCAGAAACCACAAAGAATCTATGACATTGTCTCAGCCTTTGTCTTTCTCTCATATTTTCAGACTGAGACAGTTTAAGTCCATAATAATACGAAAACTTTATCTCACATAGATTGTTTCTATTTTCTCATACAGTATCAGTGTCTTGATGACAGATTTTTAATATTGACTCTAATTTTAGGCAAATGATCTCTAAAATGTAAATGATTTTCAATGATACACATTTAAATAAAGTACTAAATTTATTGGTTAGACTTGATACTGAATGATTAGCCCCTGGGTGTTCTCTTTGTATTTGCAATGTTGCTTTATTTTTAATACAGAATGTAAATATTTCTACTTCACCTGAAATAGAAAATGGCTAAACTTCTTCTGATGTTATAAAATAAGTTGCAATCAATCTTATTGTTTCAATCGAGCCCTCAGACTACCAGAATATTTTTTATGTACCTCATTGCATCATTATTTTCGTACAATTAAAGCTAGTAGGGTCACTTTAAAATGATAAGATCTAAAGACAATGCCAATACTTGTCTAGAAATACTCATTTTGAAGGAACTTTTAAGATAATAATGTACATAAATCAGAGAATAGGATTATAATGTTTATCACTCACTTTGGGGAAGTAATTAGAGAAATTTAATTATTTCTATAGCATTGCATATGATTGGATTTTGTTTATTAATGGAAAAAATACTCTTCCAGCAACATGGTGAGAATTTTAATGAATCTGAGTAGCCAAGACCTTTCAGTATCACTATGTCTTTAGCCTCACGCTGTAACATTTTCAGCTCTAACCTGGTAATAAGTCCACACCAATGCCCTCAATCACAACACTCCCATGCTCTTGGAAGTTCAGACTTCAGCTGAATTACTTTTTTACAGAACCACTTTTAATAGCAACTCAAGGGAAGGACCCTGACAGTAGTGGCTTGGATCTCACATCTAACCAATGACCCAAGCTAACCTCAGATAGTTTGTGAGATCTTGCAAGATCACAGTCCAAGATAAAAGAATAACAGTAGGGGCAAGTTAAAAAAGGTAGCTTGTTCTTTTGAGGTCAGCCTCAGCTTAAAAGGTTAACTCTGCTGGTCTGTTTGTAGTATTGATAACCTTGAAAGAAATGTTGATGGAATGAAACCACTTTGTGAAGGGATCTTTGTGTTACCCTGCACCTGGGCTGGAGTTAATACTAATTCTGTTCTGGCAGAAGTTATTCTGAAGGTTTCATATAGCCTGTTCTGGCTGGCTGCCACCCACTGTGATTATTAAGCTGAGCTCTGCAATTTGTTTTTTAACTCAAGCTGTGTGCGCTCAAGCTTTCCCCGAGCTTTTGTTGTCAGTTTGCGTACATAAATATATCGAGGCCTCAGGATCACTAATACACAGCACTGTGGTATGTGTTTCTGTCTTGTTGAATACTTCATAATTCATCAGTGCTTGTATCTAGCTAGTGAATTTCAAAGACAGTACATCACCTTGTCCCTTAGGAGACTCAATCCTTCCTTTGGGGTTATAAGTGAATGCTACTCTGATGTCATGTCACACGGACACTGAAATATCTCCTGGGTTCAGGCCTCATTTGTCTCCCTTTACGTTATCTCAGTGCAGCTCTGTACAAAAAAAAGTAAAATAAAATAGTAGTTGCACTTGATGGTTTATTGCTTGTGAAAGGGCATTCAAGTTTTAGATGGGAAGATCTTTGTAATGTGCTTTTGCGCAGAAAGGCTGCAGGGTTTCCTTCTGCCTGGCGCTGGTAAGATCTATCCAAGTGTCCTGCCATCCAGTGTCTGCTGCTAAGAGGTGACAAAGAAAGTGAGTGGTTTCTAACATTTTGAACAAAAATTCTTTTTGTGTGCTAGTTTGGATTCCAAAGTTTATTTTCCTTTGGATTATCTTTTCAAAGGCTTCTTGTTTGGTCAGTAGAAGGGAAGGGAATTTGCTGACTCATATTACTAAGTCTTCTCTTTCACTCGTAACCATCATGTGATGCTACCCTGCCATTTTCAAAGGCAAAGGATTGCTCTTCAGAAAAACCTGTAACTTCAAAAAACTTTAACCTCAAAGACAACCTAGCTGAAAGGATAACTTAGTGGTAGTATGATTAGGACAAGTGATTCTCTCAGATGAAATACAAGCAGCAAAACCAAAACTTTCTGCTTGCTGCCAGTGCAATTCCAACCACACCAGCCTTTCCAGAGCATTGCTCTCTAAAAGCAAGGGAGAAGAGATGAAATCTCTGTCTTCAAATTCTGAAGTAGTTTTTAAAAATACTTGGGAGGAATCTAAGACTGAGCAGTTCCAGGGTTTCCTTCAGTCCAGATGGCCTGACAAAGCGATACATGATTGAATGGATGGATACTTGGGTGCATAAATGGTTGTTTGAATGGCTGTGGAATTACGCTCTCTCAAGACTGGAGAAAAAGCTGATCTCTAGCATTTTAGCCAGGCAAAATTATCTACTTCAAGCTAACACGTAACCTGTGCTAATTAAGCAATGTCATGTCTCCTGATCTGTAGGCAGTCGTCTCCAGCAATTCTGCTGAGCTTGCTGTTTTGGGGGGAAGATAATACTTCATCCATTAACTGCTACCTGGGAATGACATTGAAACTTCACAAAAATTCAAATGCATTTTTTTTGTTTCTTCCCTGCCACTAAATAAAAAATACTTTTTCTGACTCTAAAGAAAAAAAAGATGGTACAGATATATCTGTGGCACGTCCCAGAAATCAACAATACAATAGAAGATTAAAGGTGCTCATTTGGTTTAGAGACATCCCAGATCTTGGG
This sequence comes from Psittacula echo, assembly GCF_963264785.1. Lineage (NCBI taxonomy): Eukaryota > Metazoa > Chordata > Aves > Psittaciformes > Psittacidae > Psittacula > Psittacula echo. The sequence goes on from NC_137737.1 coordinate 20,658,242, forward strand.
GGAAAAATCTTGGGATCTTGTTTTGCTAGATTCTAAGTGCATTGAATTTTTCAATGAAATCAAAAGGAGTCAGAGGAGCTCAGCCCTCGTGGCCATTGACCCATGCAAAAAGGATGACCATAGGTTTCGCCATCCCATTCCATCACTTTTTTCCATCCCATTTTCCTATTCCTAAACTTAAATTTAGTAGCCCGACTCAATCAGAAGGACAACCCTACCAGAAAGAAGAAATAGAGGGTTTGTTTTCTCTGGGCAGCGTCACACGAATTTTAGCTGAGGGGAGTGTGTTAACACGCTTGAACTTGGTTTTAGGGTGAATGAACAGGTACTTGTCATCTAACTGCTTTGCAGTCTTGCTGAGGTCACCCATCTTGAAAGACTCAGAACAGCAGTGTTGAGTGGGTTGCTGGAAGTATGGTAATAAATTGAACATAAACAGAAAGGTCAAATAGTGCCTTGAAAATAAAATAACACCAACTTTTCCCATGGTCCTGCCATATAGGACCAAATAGGTCCTTACCTATTTTATGTACTACTCAAATAGGATGTTAAGGTAGAGGTGCCTAAGTGGTACAAAGGCATTTTAATAGCTTTCTGTGGAAATTTAATTTCATATTTTTTCATTTTCTCTTTTATAAAGTACCATTGCAGCAACAGGGAGAGGATGGTTTACATTTGTGGAAGGTGCCAAAGGCAGAGAAGAAATACGGTGTTCAGTACAGTAGAGGAAAAGAAGAGAAAGCAAGAAAAATAGACTCTATTGCTCCAGCTATAAGACACTCTGTATTTCAATTGAAGCTTCTGTCATCTCCTGTGCTGAATCCTCCCTGATGGGTTGTTCTGTAATCTTCTCCTCTCTAACAGCCATTTTTCTTATCAATACATCACTTCAGAATGAAGGCAGCAGAGATTTTAGCTAAAGTTGTGGTTGCATTATAACATAAATATGCCGTTGCAGTTCCTAGCACTAGATGAAAAACGCTATAGTCCTGTGGCACAGAGTCCCAATTTGCCTTCCTCTTCTGGTTCCAGTGCATTTAGTTAACACTGGCAGGTGAACTTGGAGGCTTGGTGGCAGATTTACCTTGACTCTGCCACTCCTCTCTTCCACCAGACTGGCGCCATCTGCTTTCTTCAGTCAGTTCAAATTTGGTACAAGTCTGACGTAAGCTGTAGGTTGTGTGTGCTGGCTTTGGCAGAATTTGGCAATTAGTCGGCATGTCATCTAAGTAGCCATGCTCAAACAAGTCTAAGCTTATGTACTGCTTTGTTAGCACAAAGATCTGACACTGATTGGCATGTAGAAAGGAGAAAAACCTTGGGACTGGGTGCAGTCAGAGTGATCTCCGCTTCTTGCACTGGCTTCTTACTCTTCTGCACAGAACTGCTAACCATGTAAGATTATTTATCTTTTGGCAAATGATTCTTCTTTTGTATTACACACTTCTGATGTCACATAGCAGAGACATGAGCTCAACTGTCGACTTCTTCTGTGATGCAGTTGATTTAAGAGAAAACTATGCTTGTCAGTAGGGCGTCGCTGTCTGATACATAGATTCGTTTAAATGATATATAGTGGAGCATAAGTAACACCTAAAGGCTTTCATCTGAGATGAAAGATGTACAGGTTTTGGTTCAGGAACTTATTCAAGTACACAAACATGCAAAAGGCTTTTTTTGCTGGTTTTCCATTGCTTTGCTTGTTATAAGTTATTAACAAATGCTAAGATGTGCTGGGGACTTCTCATAACAGTGATGCAAACTTCTGTCCTTTGCATATTAATGTATAAGCATGTATTTGCTAATATAATGCATTTTTAGTCCAATATTTATTTAATAAGTGTTATATTTGTCAATAACACATACCTAAAATGCTAATAAAGACAAATCAGTGTAACTACAGGTCAGAAGAGTCATAAAAGAGTCATGAATTCCAAATAAGAGTTATGATAGCAAATCAGGAGCGAGGTCTGAAGACCTTGGGTTGTAGTTGGAGGTGATATACTACCTCATATGCATTTGTGAGGAGTAGTGCCTTAAACTGGACAGCAGGTTATTAAAATTTATAAACCTCTATGAGTTGGTTTTTGTGACTTGACCATGGTTGCCTATTGGCTCACTGGCAAAACAAAGAGCAAAGCTGAGTCTAATCTACAGATTTTAAACTCTTACAGTAACATATCACTACACAATTTGAGGTGAAATATGGCAAACATTAGGTCAGTACATGAAGTCATTATCGGCTACCCAAGTAGTCAGAGGTCTTTTCAGAGCACGTGTGAGAAGTGCTCCTTTTAATCTGCTAGTTATGCTTTAATTTCCTGAGCATTGGTATGTCTGTGCCTGTTGCTTCACTGTGTGAAGTTATATTTAGCATGAGAATTTTTCAGTGTCAGAGACATGCTGTGTCAGAGACATCATTTCAGTGTCAGAGAAATCACTTCCTTTCAAATTTACAAGATGTAAAGGGGCAGCTTAAGCTTCTCACTTTTGATTTAATAGGGGCCAAGGGCTCATTTTATAGAGCCAAGTGGTAATAGCTTTTCTTTTGCTAAATCATTTCTCTTCTGCAATCAGAATTTGGAAGTTTGTATTTTCCAGTTACATTTAGAGAAGAACATCATAGGAAACTGTTTCATAATTTAATATTGCATTTTGAATTTTAATCTGACATTACCACAAAAAGCTCTTATTTCATACGTTTGTGCTCTTCACTCCGAAAGTCATTATATGAAAATGATTTTATCTTTACTTATGGCAATTTCTCTAATATGCATTAAAAAGTCTGCAAACTGAAGCAAAACCAGTAAAGAAAAAGACAGCCACCAGACCAATCAATCAAATGAAGCTTTCACCTGAAAAGCTGTTCATGTTATCATGATTTCAGCATAAGAGTCTAACTGTAAAAATGATGTTTCAAGATCATTTTCCAAAAAGCTTAGATTCTGGATGGGCTTCAAAACCCCATAAAAGACAGATGAAGACCTTGTTTTTACTTTATACATATTTCACAGAGCTGATAGAGTTAAATAATTAATAATGGCTAACTGCTATGCAGTGTAATATGAACTACATCAGTGTTTTGCATTTTCATTATATTTTAATATCCTATACAGCTTCTTTCTTTGCTCTTCTCACTCTGCCTAGTTAAGAAATTTGAATAGGCTTGATGAAAAGTATGTTTTTGCTAATTTGTGACATAAATATTTTAAAATCTTCACAGTAAGTTTTGGTAGCTCTTGCAGATTTTTCTGAAAATTAGACACATCTTTTTAAACAGTGCATTAGCACTTCTTCCTTACACTTTGTGCTGGAAGAGCAATGTATTAATAGTTCTTTTTACTGACCTGCTGTAACATAATACAGGGAAACAATCAGCTGTGCCTATGTACGGTGTTAACAAGGAAATTAATGTTTTCACTTAGTTCCAGGTAAAGATGAGAGAACTTCAAATGTTATTCTTGCTTGTATAGGTCAACAGGAAATTCAAATTTTCCTAAGAAAAGTATAGTGATGACATATCAGATATTTTGCACTGAATTTTGAACTCCACACATGTCAAGATGTATTGAAACCTTGACTGATTCACCAAGCCAAAAGTGAGTGTGAGTTTGCCAAGCAGATGAATGTAACTTTAAATATTATTCTGACTAGTTCTCTCTTATACTCTACTATCATTAAATAGACTCCAACAAAGAACAAATTCAATTTCCTTCTTTTCACTTTTCATTACATTTGGAAGTAAAATACAGAAGATGAGTTATGGATAAGCTGAAGAAATGAATATCATGGTGTGGCGAGTGGGAAGCATCCAGCAAAGCTTCACTGACATGCTGGTTCTTGAGGAAAGAGAAATACTGGTTTTAAAATCAGTGATCCTTTCTTCAGGATTTGTTGAAGAGAGTTGTTGGTCTCACTTTTGTCATGACTCCATTTAAGAGCATAGTATGGGCTTCTAACAGTGTGAACTGTCACTGCTCGATGTGCAACAGGATCCCAGTGCAGGACCAGATGCAGGAAGATCTTTATCTCCTGCAGTTGCTTTCAGCATATGGCTGTGTTCTGTCCTCGTTTGTTTTCTACCTTGTTGTTGTATGTGAAAGTTAATGGAGGAAGTTCTGGTGAAGAGTAAAGCATCAGATGCCATTATGTGTGCATGATCTTAACTCTCCTGAATCAAGGTAATACCCTGAAATTGAACAAATTAAATTGTATTTTGACACAGACAAATATGTAAGGATACTAGACAAAGATAGCCGTTTCCTTTAAGTTACTCTTTTAATCTGCATATTTTCTGATGTGCTTTAATTTATTTCACTAATTTATATTCAGATGTAGAGAAATCCAAGATTATCTGCATTGAAAGATGTATCCTGATCTATGATGTAAGCATTTACATTGTAATTATCCAGTGATTTATCCAAAAAGTAAAGTAGCGGATGATAAACTTGATTTCTAGTAAGACAAGACAATGAAATTTTCTTCTCAAAATTTTAAATGATTAAAAAATCATTCAAAAATTGATAAGATAATGAGCTGTTAAAAACTTATCCTGAAATCTCCTTTTCCTTTTCATCCCAGTCATTTACAAAATCATAAATTGCAAAGTTACACAACGTATTTCCAGTCACAGGTTGTAAGACAGAATGTGACTGCTCAGTGCACAAGACATGAATGCTTTTGAAATAAATATTTTTTATACATAACACTTATATGTGCTGAAAGTCAGAAGAAGGTTTCTGGATCCTGTCAGAAAAGGATGGGTAGATTTTTGGAAGGAACATGTTTCTCTGGCTACATGATGCTCACGCACAGTCAGCTGGAGTCTGTAAAACTTCTGTAAGAATGGATGGAGTCTTATGAACCCATAAGACTTCAAACCTGAGGCTCAGCTTCAAAGTGCTTGACATGCTTCAGACATTTCTGCTTAATTGTTTTGGAAGAACACATCAACATTTCTGTTCCTTACCAACCAAAATTCTTAGAACAGAGTGTTCCTCCACGCATCGAAGATTTGCAAAGAGTGCCTATTTTTGTCCTGCAGAAAATGCAGTTTAGGAGACAAGATGACATTGGTATGAACAGACTGTAAGGTAGCCAGCTGTCTTTCTACAACCTGTTCTCAGTCAGCAGAATCACTGGCATGTTTGTAGGCAGGTGATGCATTGGCATTTACTTTGAACCATTTACTGGGGGCGCAATTGAGCAACCATTCACGTCACAAAAACACAGGTAGCTAGAGACGACAAAATGCTGAAGACTGCTCCTGCTTTTAGCTCCTTAACTCCTTTGTCAGCCCATCTCCACTGGCACAAGGCTTACTATGCAGTAGGCTACCTGTGCAGATAAGCCCTAAATTCCCTCCATGTGCAAAGGTCATTTTCACCCCTGTCTGTTAAAGTGGCAGGAATGCTGCTATTTGAGGTCACCTCAGACAATACTATGTGTCGCCGCTATGCTCCCTATCTTACACTAGAAATGGATGCTTCTCTGTTCATAATACATTATGAACCAGCGAAAAGGATTTTATGATAGACACATGTTGGCTTGTGTGCAGTTATGAAGTTAACTAACAGATTACTATTGTTTGTTACTATATATGTTGCTCCTGGCTCAAGTATGTCTTACTAATTTCTTCAAAGGCTTTCCTTTTCAAAGGAAAGCCAAGGTATGTTATACTTTTTCCTTGATGTTGCTAGCAGCATACAAGTTTTACTATTCTGTCTGGCTGCTGCAATATTCTCAGGACTATGAAATCTAAAGCATCGATTCAAGAGCCACATGCATTTTTTAATCTCTGTGCAATATCACTTTTAAAAATTCTGACAATAAACTTCAAAGTAATCTTTGGCAAGAGTTCTTACCATTGATTAGCATGAACATTTTTATTTTTAAGTCAATTTGGATTCATGGGACTCCTACCAATGAGGGAAAAAAAAACCCAGGCTAGACCAACTTCTGCTTTATTGAAGTTTAAAATTTGTCTCAGCAGAAAATCAAACTTAGATAGATAAGTTCATATGTATAGGAAATTATTTATAACCTCTATTTTAGGCATCTAGCCTAGGTGTTCTGAATCACCTCCTCTGGAGGTTGCTTACCTCTTTCCCCTGAGAGAAAAGTTATTTTTTCACTATGCCTGAGACAAGTAGGGAAGTATCTATGTTCTTTTGGATATTTGGTTCAGTGAAGGCAACACCATTCTAAAAATTAGGCTTCCAGTGGAAAAATTCATAAGTATTTAATTACAGAGAGATTTTGTCAACATTATTGATAATACTTAAATCACAGATGGACTTACAAAACTTTGTGAGTGTGTAACTGTTTTTGATCTTGCATGTTTACAAGAATGGCTGATGCTGATGTTTTACTGTTTTTTTGATATAATCAGTGAAAAAGGATTTAAGAATATACGAGTTGAGAAATCTCTCTGGATTTCATATTTCACCTATAATTTACATACCAGTGTAATGCTACTTTTTTGCTCTCTGTTGAGTCTAGTTCACAGATATAGGGGTGATAAACATTAATAGTGTCATTACTGCCTGTTAACGTACCTCATTAATGTGTTCTAGAAGTCATTAAGTTTTCAGGGAAACATTGATTCCTATGGAAACAAAGGCTGCAAGTTAAAAATAAATAAATGAAGAAATGTCTTCAGGAGTGACCTGTACACTGCATATGCATTTAGTTCTTATCGTCATTGTACTCTGTTCACAAGACTACTTGCTTTTTGTACAAATTCTAATGGAGTAATCAAAATGCATTGTATTCAATTCTCATTTGATATTTGTTGTTTTTATAATTGTAATGCTATTATGTGAAGAAATTCCCTGTAACCAGAAACTTGTAGTAAGATGGAGAAGTGACTTTTGTTTATCTGTGGCATACCTACGAGTCCTGGCCATAATTACTCCAGTTTGTGAGGCCTGTTTCATGGTTATTACATATTTCTAAGTGTTCTAAAAAGCAGGCATTCATACCTATTTTTGGGTGTAAATAGGATTAAGTCATTTTATTCTGTAACTACACTGAGTTAGTATACAAATTAAGCACATATTGAATGTGCCTTCATTTCAGTATTCAAGTGACCATGCTCAGCTGGTTGCCAATAACATGGGCATTCTCAGACTCTTCTCAGACTTTCATCAGTTGTGAATACAAAACAGGTCCCTGCGTACTTAGAGTTTGACTTTTATTCCACCTCAACAGCACTGTGTGTCTGACTTGTCTCTTCTGGTTCTACCACATTCACCAGTGATACTGAATCCCTAAAATATACGTGAAATATTTGGGGTGGGGGTTCTAAGTTATTTGATCGTATTTCATTACCATGTTATTGTGACTTAGGAACATTTAAGACTGAAAAATTTGCTTCTTAATTTTTTGCATTGTTTTTCTTTTCTGGTAATCCTCAGGTCAATGGTCTTAATGTGTGTTTGCAGATTTTCCAGGTTAAGTGGACTGCTACTCAGAAGTGTCTTTCTGCACAGATAGAATTTCTTGTTATTGTCTTCAAGACATGGTTTTATTAATTATACAAGGTTAGAAATTTCCCTGAAAACTTTATTTTCATTTGTATGCTGAAATAAAACTTACCTAATGCTTGGTCCAAAATACAGTCTAAAATTCAGCAGCATTTCACTCGAGCTAATATGGCCTACCAGGAATGCTCCAATTTTTGTTTGACTTTGCTCATACCATCCTGAATATTTGTCATGATTTATGAAGTGATCTATATTGTTCTGTCTCAATGACTTGTTATGTTCAATGTTTACCACTTCCGTAGTCTTTGGTTCGGTTTGATTCCTTCTCCACAACCAATTCATAAAAAAATATTAAATAACCAGAGACCAACAACTCTGCTCTATGGCAATGCCTTGGAAATACAGCCACAGTGTGGTGATTTCCAGTGATATCAATAAGATCTATCTTTGACTGTTTTTAATCTATTTAATGTATGCAATTTTGATTTTGTATTCTAGTTTACTAATCAGAATATTGTGCAGTGTGCAGTTAGTTGTGCCTTACAGAGATCTAAGTGTATTGTATAACACTATTAACCTTTATCAATCAGAAATATAATCTCATAAAAATCCTGACTTAGACTGAGATCTATCATATAAAAGAGCATTTAGATTAGTACTTCATTGTACTACAGTCTTCTAATTGAGTTCTTTATCAGTGATTCCATTATTTTTTTGGGATCAACACAGAATGAAAAAATCTCTAATTACTTCAGGTATTGCCTGATTATTCTGGTATTACCTTTTTCTAAGTCTTGGCAGAAGATTATTTCCTTAGCTTGGTCCTCTGGAAATTACCATTAAGCATTGGAAATGAGCCCTTGGTCTCATTGAAAATCCACATCAACAGTTCACACATCTCATGTACCAGTTCTTTTTTAGCTATTCATTGAGAGTTATCTGGATTTGCTGCTTTAAAATTTTAATGAATTAAATGAATTTAAGATAGCATCTAATATCTTGTTTTGCTACTGACAGAATGGGTTCATCATAACCACTATATATACAATTAAATCACCTTTTGCAAGCAAAACACATAGTAGAAATATTTACTGATAATCACTATCTCTGTCATTAACATTTCCCCCTTGCTTTATCGACCAATGTTCCAAAGCATTTGCTAAGATGCTGATCATTTTTACTGTAATAGAGTCTTACTTTGTCATTAACTGTGCTGGTCACAGATTTTACTTATGACTTTCAACCTTCCTCATTAGTGGTTGTGCTTCTTACTGCCTAATTCATATTCATTGCTATTACCATCCTATTTTCTAAATGACATTTTTCAAGAGTTTTGTTTGTTTTCTTATATTTCATCTGCTTTTTTAATTAATGTCTCTTCTTATCCTGACCATAGGTTTGGAAATTCTGTGGCCTCTGGGGAAACGTTTCAAATCACAATCCTTCCACCCCTCCTTTTTTTCTGTCATTTTAAAATTATTTTTCACAGAAGATCCAACATATGTTTGTTTCCATTTTTCTTAATATCAGTCTTTGAAAGCATCAAATCAGGTTATTGATATGGACTGCATTGCTTTTGTACACAATGGGTATAATGAAGCCAAGAACTGTACTCAAGCAACTGCTTTTTACTTCAGGAATCAATTACATAAATTTTAGATTTTTTTTTTTTTTTTTTGAGTTGAAGACAATGATTTTTGAGCCAGGAAAAATGTCATCTGTATTTTGTGTATTCTCTGATGGCTGTAACACTGGCAGCATGAGACTTCCCTTCTGACTTGTGCCCTTCTGGTAATTTAACAGCCCTTCCAGACAGGTACTGAAGAAGCTGCAAATGGTATTCTTAGATGAGCAATTTGAGCATTATCCAGTCATGGGTGTTTCTGTTCAAACCTTTGAAGATACTGATATCACCAAAAGTACATATTAAACCCAGAGGATGACTGGGACTTCAGAGGGATGTGAGGAGGTCAGGGTTCTGTCTCACTCTCTTAGGGCTTACAGATTTAATTTGGTTTAGCTCTTCCTTCTCTCTTAAGAATATTATGTAAGAGAACTGTGGTTCACCCTGGATTTTGGACATTGTGATGAGAATGTTTATATTCTTGAATCTAACATTCTCAGAATAACCAGGAGTTATTTCTGCTAGAAGCGGTGTTTTTGTGATATTTTCTCTCCTTGCTCCCGTTAGTGATGTCTCTAGTGAATTTTAAGAATTCTTGCTGCACCCACAGGAAAAAGAATTTTTTTTTTTATTAGGTGAGCATGAAATAAAAATCAAAGTTTTAAAGTTCCATCAAGTTCTTTCTTTTTCTATCATGTATTATTTTGAAACCAGTCAGGCTTTTTATGTGCTTAAATAAATTGTTTCCCTCTTTCTTGAAGTTCAATACAATCCTATGTAGTTCAGACATCTCCACAGCAACTGTCGTTGTTGTAACTACTTCTTGTAGGAAATATGAATGTAAACTAAAACCTCAGATTAGGTAAGTGACTTTTTATTGCATTAGATACAGAAATACTCACTAGATAAGTAATCAATGCAAGAAGCTTTTCAATAGCAGTGCTCCAAAGTACTATTCTACTGAAAAGCAGAATACTGTGGTTGGATTAGTAATGATCATACCAAAAGATATATTGACCCACTTCCACTAACAATCCATCAGTCACTATAGCAAGGTGAATCTAGCAATATCAGTAATATTTCCAGCTGAAAATCTTCAGTATCAAGCTATACAGGCTATGCGTTAATGTTTTAGGAATTGTTCTAATGTAGCTCTGCATTTCTCTTTGCCAGAAACTGGCTGCTGTACTACTAAAGTACAATTATTCATTGCAGTGGAAATTACTTCTGATACTGCCCAACCCCCAAATTCTCTCTCTCTTCCTCAGTTTGTTCAGTTTATGAAACATCTCTTTATTCCTGAGTTATTGCAGGAACAAATGTTCTTGAGCTGTTTATGATTGTTATCTTTAATGGTAGTTTTGGATTTTATGTATGGCACAGGCTGCCCAAAAAAGTAGTGAATGCCCCATCCCTGGCAGTGTTCAAGGCCAGGTTGGACAGAGCCTTGGGCAACCTGGTCTAATGTAAGGTGTCCCTGCCCATGACAGGGGGGTTGGAACTGGATGATCTTAAGGTCTTTTCCAACCCAAACCATTCTATGATTCTATTTACTTTTTACTTTGTCCAACAGCCTGCATGGCTTTGTTCAAACCTAGATTAAGTAAAATCAGTTTAGGTCTTGCAGATTTTGTTAATTGTTCCTTAGATACTGCAGTTTCAGATCAGAAACAGGTTCTACCTGCTGACAGTCACTGTCCCATCTCAGAGCATGTTTGCTGTTGCTTGTTAGCCTGAGATTTCCTTCTGAATGGGTGCTGATTTTCCAAATCACTAACAGATTAAAGACTGTATATAAACTCTGATTTAGTCAGTACATTCAGGACAGTGCTTTCCAGAATCCTGCCTTGGCTCTTTTAAACACTGGTTTTACAGCAAAATATGCAAGCGGAGCTCAAATATTTAAAAGTAAAACAGCAAAAGAAATTAAACAGAACAAGAAAAAAATCTAAATCAAGTCCCCTATTTAACCTCGTTTGCTTTTCAGAGATTGTGCATTTGCTGTAGTCACAGGCTACTTGTCTGTCTTGCTTATCCCATGTATTTTAAAAGAACACATAGGAAAGGAATAACATCAAATAATTTTATTGTATATTAAAATATTGTCAGAATGTGTTCTTATTTTTCAGGAAATTATGTAAAATTTATTCAAGTTGCAAACTGGAGTCCTAGGGAAGTAGGCTTATTCATGAAATAGGCCTGGTAAAAACATAAAAGGAGTATCATGATGATTCTGAAGAGCAGATATATATGTGATTCTAAAATATTAATTTGCACAATATCACAGTGCAAATCCAGATCATAAAACTTGCCTGATTTCTCTTGATTTAAACTATTGGCCTTTCTGATTTTGAGACCTCTTGCTTGTGAGTGGGAAGCTTGGCAACCTACATTGCAATGTTTGTGGTCTAGTTATACTATGTGTCAGCTTGGCTGATTGGGTCAACTCCAGACATGGTTGAATCAAACCTTAGATTTATCTGGCAAACCTAAGAACTTCTAAGTTTTGTTTTTTCTTTGGACCACCTACTGTGCCATCCCCCAAGGTTAGCTGTCAAATACTATTTATTTTTTGAACAATTTCACAAGAAAGGATTATTTCTGTCCAGTAGAGAAGGCTAATAAGAAAGCTGTCAGATACATTGATGAAGCAATCACCATGTCAATGCAATACTGGTGCATTCATCATACAAAAGTGGTCAGATTTATTTTCTTTTGAAGGATGAGTAATATACAGTTTGACAGTCTCAGGCTCTTATCTACAAATCAGTTTTAAAGGATTTTTTTTTTTTTACTTCTCAGAAATCTATTTCTGAAAGTGAATCCAAATCTGGAATTTCTATTCAATTTGTGTTCAAAAATATTTTAACTGCTCAATTTAAAATCTACCAACATGTCTACCTCTTCATTTATGCTTACACTAATCAAATACATGAAAAAGGTCTTAGTCCTTAAAAGAGTCATTGATTATTTTAGGGGGTTAAAAAAGGAGGGGAGCTAGAAAATGGAGACAAAACTACTGAGAGGATCTAGGAAGGGGGAGTGGGTAGGACAAAAAGGAAAAGCAGCCCATTTGGCACCTCTGAGGGCCTACATCTGGAACTGGTTGAGAATAAATCATTTTAAAAAGCCTGTGGTATCACATAAAAGCTGGGAAATTCATTCTGAAGCAATAATGGAAAGCTTTTAACTGGAAAAAAGAGAAAGAGGAAAAAAGAGACCTCCCTTCAGATCTATAGTTTTCCAGCGGATATGTGAGATTACTGCAGATGCCACAAATAAAAAATATTTTTTTAAAATACGTACATATAAGCTTTTTATAATATTTTCATTGATCAAGGGCTCTTCTATGCTTATTGAAAGCCACACAGAGAACATATTACCAAGCCAATTATGTCGTTAGTCAGACTTGCATATCCAGCATGCCAGATGAGTCTCCTCTGGAGATACCACTTTCTACTTTTTGATGCAGAAAGCTGTGATTCAATTTCAGAATACCAAAGATAAAACCCCAATGTCCAAGGACTTTGTGAAAATTCCCATTATCTCAGGAAGAATAATTATTTTCTGATGTAAATTACATTATTATTTTGGGATAGCAAAATGGTTAAACTAAGATCAAAATGCTATTCTAAACTGATTCAGCTGAGAAGAGTCATTAACAAATAATTACCATAAACAATGTTCAATTATTATATTTGAATATACTTTTTATTACAGCCTCATCAAATACATTTGTTTATCCCGGTAGCATATGCCTGTGATAGGAGTTTTCATGCTATGTTTCACAAATTTTGAACTATTAAAAAGCAAACAAATTACTGGGGATCACATCAATATAACTAGAGATCTGAATATTCATGACTGCAAGTGTGCTATTTTGTCATGACTTCTGTTGACAATGGATGAAGACAGAAGTGGTTGGTACTCACAAATGGAGTTCTTTCTGTATTTTATGACTTTGCTTCTAGGCCCAGAAAATGTATTTTTTACTTTAGTTGAACCATAATCTAGCAAAACAGTTTTTGGATTATCTGGTTTTATAATGGCATTTTGCTCAAACCTGTTTTAAGAGACAAGTATAGCTCAAGGGAAGAAATACCCACCATTAAAATGAATTCTGGTCATAGCATATTGTTTTATCAGAACTAATAAAGAGGATCAGTACAACAACTGCTTTAATGAGAATGAGGTGAAGTGCATGTCTAAGGTAAGTCATCCTGAAGCAGTACCATTGCCTGATTAAGGAAGAGAGATGAGTCATTTGAGTCCAAACTACATTCTTTGATTTGAGACAGAAATATAATTTAACATGGTTAATTAATATAATTTAACATGGTTAATTTTAATTAACCATGGTAACTGGTAACATTTTTTTTCCTCCGTTGGTATAAAATAAAATAACATTTTACCACATTTAATTAATGTATCAGGGAAGAATTGTTTTTCTCAATAAATAAGAACCTACTGACAACTACAAGCTCTGATTGCACACCTGAAGGACTTTAAGTCCTAAAAGAGAGTCTATCTAACTTGATTCCTGTAGAGGTGAATATCCTTTTAGCTGTCAGCCAAGAAATCTCAGATGATGTCTAGAGACTGAATTCTACTCTTCAGATGTGTTTGATAAAAATAAAGGTATATCTTCTTCATGAGAGTTGAGGCCTTCAAAAGAAAATTCTACTGTCTGATGATCAGCTGACATTAGGGAAGATAAGGTCTGGCTGAGTATAAAATTGTTTGATGATAATTCAGTGTAAGAGAACCTCTTGTCCAATCTCCTAATTTTCTTATTTGTGTCCACTGTACTTTTGACATTGCAAACTTATGTATTTATTTAAACTTATAAACCTACATAAAAATATTTCACATTAGTGAATAGAAATGTTTAAGTGGGAGTCCTTGTGCAATGGGAAGGATGAGACACCAACGCATTATACGTTCTATGACAATGTAGGGAAACTGTATACAGTACTCCAGAAGGCAAAGCAGATATTTTCTGTGTCTGATTTAGCTGATATTATGCATAGCAAGATGCTGGCATTAAGGAAATAGCTGTAGGGGAATAAGGTTTTGACTTACCAATATTACAGTACCACAGGTTATCAGACATTCTCTGCCCTTCATTCCCAGATTGAGCTCTTAATGTATTTGAAATGCGTGTTTTTCGTGCCACATACTCAATACAGCACTCCTAGAGAATAGCAAGAGGGCGCGTAGGAAGCTTTCTAGCTAGATAAGGAGAGAGAACTGAACTAGTCTTATTTTTACTTTAATTTGCTTTTACATATATCAAACATTGCATTTAAGAGAAAATTCTACTGCCATTTGAACTATTCCTGTTATTTTGCAGAGTTCTAGTTATTTTTTTCTTTCGGAAAATTGCTATCCAAAAAGTTTATGCAAGTGGTAAGACTTGACTCAGCCTCCTTTATTATTCATAAATAAAAAAAAAAAAAGAACAAAACCAGCTGTATCTGGAAAAAAAATCCTTATCAATAAATGATACTGTTGCTATGAAAAGCATATTGTGTAAGTGCATTTTCTGCTAGCTATACATTAAAATCTTACAAGGGCATGGGGAATTGAAACTGTCTTTCTAATGGACCATAAATCTTAGAAATTATTTGAATTCATGGATTAAATGTCAGCTTTGAAAGCTTTTGGCAATTTAGTTTGGATCTTAGAAGAAAGAACATCTCTACTGAAAATCAAATTATTGCATTTTCATATTCTGCATTAGTTATTTCCAGAAAAATATTCTTCAGAGGAATAATCGGGGATGTTTTTTTTTCCCTCTGATAGTTTTTGACATTCCATGTTGCATTTGTAATTAATATGATTGCTGAGACTGAAAGTGGAAAAGCTCTAGGGAGAGTGTGTTATGTGAATAATGTGCACTACACATTGTAATGATAACACTAGCTGAATGTATTGATATGGTTTCTCAGGTGCCAGTACATGGTGCTCAGAATTTAGCATGCTGTAGCTAGAGGAAAAGGTGTTATTTGGGTAGACAAGAAGATTTCAAGTATTGTAGCAAACTTGTGCAGCACCTATAATAGAAAAGAAGGGAAATATCAAAAGTATTTATTAATTTGATGTGATAATTTTAAAATAGGGTAGAGAGAAGGTTGCCCCCCTCCTCCTCTCCAGTACAGTGACAAGTATTGACAGAAAGATGATTGAAAACCAGTAAAAGCAATAGAAGGATCCTTTGGCCTTTTCACTGATTTAAATTGGATTTGGAAGCACATTAAATACAATTAACTTCAGACATTTAATTGGAATGCCTGAGTTAAGGCTGAGTTACTTTAAGCACCTCTATAATTGAAGAAGATTGATAGACATGCTTGAAGGCAGTTCAGCATACTTAGTATCTGGACTGTCTCTCTGGTATTATCCCATTGTCTCCCTTGTGATAGAGAGTTTTCAGACTAAGATTCTTCAGGTAAATGGCAAAAATGAGACAGGATGAACCCAGCTTTAAGAAACCAAAATCATTTTGTAATGATGAAGAGAAGCAGGGACAAATTATTTCCGGATCTAGTTTTACAGTGACTGACATAGTGTAGCTCTGTTTATTTGTCTTAATTTACCTGTAATTTGATAGCATTTGTTGATGTGGTGTCTAAGGTATTTTCTCTTAACTGATTCCTTCATAAAAAAGTAAAAGAAGTTGATATGTTCTTCAAGTATCCATAAAGTCATTCTGGATAAGCTTATAGGTAAAGATTGCAATAATTGCAAAAATCCCTATTGCAATAATCAAGAAAAGTATCAATACAGCAATGTACAGTGATCCCTTTTACTTGCTGAATGCAAAAGTAGTGGATCTCATATGTCCTTTAAATGTTCCTCTGGGAAAGGGCTAAGTAGACTGTAAACTAATCTTAAAATGTAATAAGTATGAAATTAAGAGAGAGATCATACAAGAGTTAAATTTAGGTTGTCAGAGATAAAATATAGACAAATTAATTGAATGTTACAAGAGAAGTTAGGGACAATTTCAAGATCTTCATGCAACACTGAAAAGATGAAGGAGTAAATTTTAACTAATTAAGGACTACGAACAATTTCAGAAAAGGATTGCCAAAAAGTAAGAAAGGTTTTGTTTTAAGAGAAAGAGAGCTTTAGGTAAGCAGCATTGCAAATTTTGTGTTACAAACTAAAAGAAAGCCTTGAGTTTCTACTCAGCTTTGCCTAAAAGCTAGTAAAATCCCGGTTTTGGTGTACGGTACTAGGCAGAGCAACAGATCGGATGTAGTGCGAGCAGGGTAGGAAGAAACCCTAAAAATGCTCAAGTATCATTATGCACATTTCAGAAAAAACTTTCATTTTGAATACTGTGGTCAAGTCTGGTCATTCTTCCTAGAGGAGTTATGGAAAGTAAATTGATTTAAATATAGGAGATAAAAGTGATTGAGACATAGGGTAATAACTTTGTATAAAATAGACTAAAAATATTGGGACTATAATAACGAAAAAAACAAAATGAAAGAACATGACAGAAACTGATGAATTAAGATAAATTGGGTGTTTCATTTTCATTATACAAGATCAGAAGGAATTCAGATGAACTGAAAGTAGTGCATATAAATTTGAGAGGAGAGTGTTTCAAGTTGCTATGTTTTGAGTTACACTCACAATCAAATGCACTACATTGCCTGCTTGTGATTTCCTTTGACACTGGTGCTGTTCCTTACTGGCAGAAGCCCTGTTCTGATCCTGTATTTTGTTTCAATGGTAGAGACCCAAATCTCAATTACAATAATAATGTGTCAGTGTTACCTGATGGCTATGACTGTGTGACATGAGTTAATGCTTTCCAACCACTTTCCAGAGGACAGAGGACTGCACTACAACTTAACTTTCTTCATAGTATCTGAGGAAAAGCTAGCAGCTGCTGAAATTCTTGAGGGAGACAGTGCTAGTTGTCTTCTTTTAGCTGGGCATGCCATTCATTTGCTGTAGGATAGAAATCTTACAATAGATATATAATTTTCAGAGCAGCCACCCAGATAAATTCATGATGACTACATCCAATGGAAAGAAAAAAAGCCCCACCAAACAAATGAAAAATACAGACCTTCTAGTCAGAATAGGTGACTCCATTTCTTTTTTGCTTTGGTGGAGTATTGAGCAGAACAGTCTTGTTAATTGTAGTGGAAACAGGCTAAAAGTGTGTGGCAGGTATGTGGCCCAAAATGTCAGTGCTGTTTTGTTGCCTTTGAAGTACTCAAAAATATATTCTGGGAAAGTGCAGATTGTCTGAGGAAGAAGCAGCAAACAGGAAAACATAAGGATGTGGAAAATACAACGGCAATTAGAAGCACTTCCATTTTCTTTTAAAACACACCATAGAATGTCAAAATAGCTGAATGCAAAGCATTCCTGCAAACTAGGGCCTGTGGGCTGCCACTGAATAGCAGATACATAAAAGAACTCTATTGGTGAGTAGGAAATGGATTTCTTAGGCATACAGATGAGCAAAAATCCCTGTTTGTGAACAGAAATGAAAAAAGTGGTCAGAGTAAATAATATTCAGTGTCTGAATATTTATAAATGACAACTTGTTGTGTTAGTGGATAGTTATTGTACCAAACACGGTGCTGCTAGAAAAGACAAATACCTGAAATCAAAACATTTGTGCCAATTTAGTTTCAAGAATACTTAAAAATACCAACAGAACGTGTTTAAACCAAGATTTGCTATAACTTCATATTAATATAACTTCATTGAATGACAGTCCTTCTCTCCTTGGGAAAAATTAAATTTGAAAACTCAATTCAAGTTATTCTTGAGCTATAGATAAGCCAAAAATTAATACTCTGAAATGTTGCTGGAATAGCCTACATGGACAGAAAGGATAGGGGAGGGAAACAACCTGGTTCTGTGTGCAAAAGGAAGGCATAAATTTTGGTGAATAGCTTTTTAAAAAGCTTTGATGGATAAAAAGCATTTTCAAGTACAAAAGAAATAATGTTTAAGTGAGATGAGTATTAGTTATAGCTATTTTAGGATAAACTAATGTAGTCCTGATTTTTTGAAGGGAGGCAAGATTGCTGTTTGCATGTTGCTTTTAAAAAGGAAGGAATATGAAAGGAAGCTTCAGTGTCTGCCTCAGTGGGGAATGCTTAGGATCATGCTGTGTGAGCACTCTGCCTTCCTCATTGTTTGTCAGAAAGCCAAGTGTTTTCTGCATGTTTTAGTCTGAATGATGTGACTGCAGGAAGTACAGAAATTTGTGGTTGCTGGTAAGTGAGCAATGTTCTTCCCTAGGTAAGGTGAAAGGTTAGTTGTACATGTTTTTCTCTCAGTCCTTGCTTACCAGAGACACCTAAATGAACGCATCTGCCTCCCACATAAATCTTCTAGTTCATCTGATTTTATCCAAACTGACCTCTCAGTAGTCCATGTGAGGTGATGATGCTGAAGGTCCTGTAAAATCAAACTCTGAGGAGAAAATTACTTTGTAGCTAGATTCTTTATTCCATTACTTTTCCATTAATTTGATTTTTAAATCTCTCATCTTCATGTTCTTTGTCCTTGCACTGTGAGAAAAAGAATTATTTTGAACTAAAAAAATCAGGATCAGAACGTGGTGTGGGAAGTCTTAGAACTCCAGGAGTAGACAATCCAATTAAATATCAAACTTCTATTTCTCTTACCATCTCTTGATCAAGGTATCGGATATTTAAAGTGAAATACACAGCAAAACTGCTTCATCTACCAAGTATATGAGGTACTATGTCTTACCTTTTAAATGTTAACACTGGAACTTTAGACAGCTATTACTCTGTTCCATCTTTATATAAAATGTGCACTCACACCACGTTTAAGGCTAAAGACCTGTGCAGCAACAAATGCCTTCTTGTAGGATTATACCTGATTATTTGTGCAGACTATTAGTCTAGGAAAGTAGTTCAGACTTAGATGTAATGGGTGGGATGAACAGCTTGAAACTCTGTTTTCACAACTACATTAACCAGTTTTGTTCATTGCAGTCCTCCATGTGTGCTTATATTGACTTTTAAGATAATTGAATACATTATTTTACAAACTCTGGAAGCCTTTAAGACAGAATAAGGAATGGATCATTGACTTAGCTGCAGTCAATAGGCTATTATAATTTCCCTTAATACAGCAATATTGAAGAGTTCTACTTCATTTGAAAGATTGCAGTTACTGAGCATTAACTGCAAAAACAAAAGACAGAAAACCACTTGGAGCATCTTACAATAAGGAGACAACATGAAAAATTATAGTTGTGAAAACAGTAAGTAGTTTTCAAAATTAGGTTAAGTTAAAAGATAGTTGACTTTCTCATCCAAATATAACACTGATTCTTCTGCCATCTATTTGGGATGGACAAACCCCTCTTGCCTAATTTTGGATGCTCTCAAATATTGTGAATTCAGAAGTTTGCTTCTGAGGCCAGCATCACTGTATTAACATTTCAGTTAACATCCACTGTGACCAAGAGAAGGTGGGGATAGTGTGTCTAAGATAGACACTAACAGTGTCATTAAAATGGAACTCTGAGAAAGTGCTGTTCTGCAAAAATTCTTTACAAATAACCCTTGCTGAGCTATCATTTGACTTATTATGTGGACTTTTCAGTACATTTGGACAAGTACTGAAATCTTGGCAGAGAAAAGGAAAAACTATTATGGCCCATTGGAATGATGCAAAAAAACCCCATTACTGCAGCTATTGTAGAGTGCATAAAATCAGATCTCATTTTGGAAAGACTCTCCTTTGGAAAAACTCTGAACAGTCACAAAGAAATGATACATGGAATAGAGGAAGTTATTAAAGAGCTTCCACATACAGAGAGACTTGTTAAAAGAAGATGATTATTGATTTTGTGATTACTGGAATGCATTCAGACTAAATGACTCTAGTGAGTGTAGTCAGATAGATGAATGTCTATACGTCATCAGTTGTACCTGCCATTAACTGAGTTTGCAATTAATATAAGGCCACTTTTTGAAACCAGCTCTGTAGAAGATTGCATAGGATACATAAAAACCCAGGAAATTTATTGGAGTTGTAATCTGATAAAGTATAAATAAAGTGCTTGAAAGGTATGTAGCTGTTGGTGTGTGGGAAAATTTGGGCATTCTGCTTTACAGCATATTCCAATTTTTTTGTGACTATTTTTGTGGGTAGCTAACATGGTAGTAGTGAGATGGTTACAGGAGCAGTTGTAACTTCAAATAAAAGATAAAGTTAATGAATCATATGAGAAGGTGAGAAATGATCTGGAGACAGAAACGTAGTTCACCTGCAGCAGGTAAACAGGGCAGCAAGCAATGCCGTGCAGAGCAGCTGCTCCCAAGCTAGTGATGGGGTATGTTGAACAGCTGCCCCAGCCAGAGAGAAGACATGTCCAGTAGAGATGGCCAAGGGTGGAAGTGCTGTGGCACACTCAAGAAGATGAATGATATGCCCAGCAGTGGGCCTTCCATTAGTAAATGGAAGCTTCTGCATTGTGATGGATGGTTTCATGCTATGCATCAAAATAGTACAGGAAAAAAATGAAAAAAACAATTCAGGAAGGATAATTTACAAGACAGTGTTAAGAAAAAGAAGCAAGGGATATGTTAAATTAAGCCAATATCAGTGAGCAAATGTATCAAGGCTCAGTAAAGCTATTTGGCATCACTTTTCTCCCACCATGAGGTAAATTGCAAGGTAGTAGCAAAATTTGTGATTTATTTTAATGAAGCGTTCTCTGAGACAACCTTAGTGCTGCAGAATGTAAGAAGGAAGGGCCAAGTTCCTCAGCGTTCAAGTGGGACTCACTTTAAGCTGATGCTAAACAGATGTCCTTGAGGTAGAATTTAACCAAACTTCTAAAACATATCAAATGATGGCAGGTAAGTTCTGTGTGGTATTTACACCTTTTTAGTACAAAAAATTTATAAAATACAAAATCCTCAGAAAGCAGCTGCAAAACTTGTGTTTCAACATGCTTATCAAATTTCCTCTTCAGGACAAGAATGAACACAAACAATAATGACTTTAAAGAGAAGACAATAATGGACTTAAGATAATGCATTCTTCAACCATCAAGATTTTAAGACTAGTTATTTTAGAGAGATGAAGGGATTAGGATTCCACTTACTACTGAATGGGACTCAGGCACTTCATTTCCTCTAAGTGCTTTGCAACTTCTAGCACAGAAATATAAGGAAACACACCTTCAGGGTTCTGTTTGACCTCAAAATACATACAAATGGATGCAGACATGGCTGGAATATTTGCCTTTTTATGTGCAGACTTCTTTTATGCTGTTCAGAAAATAAATGTCTCCAGATGGCCTACCTAATTTTATATATGTTAGTAAACTCAGTATTGCACCAAGAGTGAATGTCGTTAATGCATGCATTTTGCTGAATCTCAGGGGTACCTCAGGTTTTTGCTTCTCTTGTGTTTTAGGAATGTTTACTTTGGGCTTATCAGGTGCAGAAACAGCTGTGTTCTCTTGCCTGGCAATGCTGCCTTCTTTCCTCATTCTCTCCTTGTTTTATTTTTAAGTTTACATGAACTAAATATTTTGAACTAAATATTCAATCTGAGATACACTTAATACTGGCACTGAATCTATCGTAAGGGTTAAGGTGTATCATTTGATATTCAACCATATATGAAAAAATTATATAAACAAATATACCTGTCTTTATGTGTACTGTTTGAATGTTGTATCTTAGGCACAATTTTGGCTATTTGCCTTTAATTACTCTAAGACATGTTTACACACTTGCATACATATAGCCCTACAGTTGCACACATAAAACCTACTTCAGACATCGTCTAAGCAATAATGAAGTCCGTTTGGGCACAGCTGAGACTAGTTTACATTTAACATCTCACTAGTGAATCTGCATGCCTTCTGCGCTAGAATTGTTCTGGCTAGTTCAGAGTATATGAAATTATGGGTGTAATGGACTGTAACCATCTCAGCAGTTGCACTTTAAAAAGACTGAGTGAATCTACTGCTGTAAAGATTTTTTTTTAAATCTTCCTGTAAAATAACTTCTGAGTAACCATGTGAACTCACAGTTGTTTGAACCTTAGTCATGAAGATTGCTTCCCATATAAAACACAGAAAATATCTCTGGCTAGACCTATGCCCCACAATAGGCTTTTCTCATAATCTAGATGTACATGCACGTCAGATTAGATTTCAAGAATAGAATAGTTTAGAAGAAGATGCAGTTTAGTGCTTTCAGTCACTTTCTGTATCACCAACACTATGTTGTTGATTCTGCTCAATGAATACCCACAGGACATGGAGCCCGCCTTATTTAGAAGACTGTTTTCTTTGAAGAATGTTTCTCTTGTTTCTGGCAGCAACAACTTAGGAAGGCTAAGAGAGAAATGTTCAACCTATTAACTAATATCATAATAAATAAGGAGCCTGTCTAGAGCTTCAGAAACTAGTAATTGTTATTAATGAAGTGCATATAATCCATTGCTTGTAACACCCTTTGAAACAATGGGAGTAGTTTCTAATCCAGATCGTGTGCTGCCTTGAAGGCAGATATGGTGTTACAGAGAAATGAGGTATAAATTTACAAAGTTGTTTTTTTTCTCTTCCCAAGTCAAACAACTTTTCTCAATGTGAACTAACGAACTTGGAAATTTAATATAAATTTTTGAGCAACACAGTGTGGTTTTCTTCCTCCTGCCTTCTTTTCGTGTGCTGCTATTCACCCAGTCATAGTCTTTTCGTCTTCTTCCTTCTTCAGCTCATGGATAGTCTTAAATTTATCTTTACTGAGTTCAACTTTCATGTTAATGGCCTATGTATGTGAAATAAAGCTGTAACCTCATCACCTTCTTGAGTCTAGCAATCATGGTTCAATTCTTCTGTAAACTAAGAAGACTGCCCAGTCACTTTGAAGCTTAAACATTTCAAATGGGAGGAATTACTGCTGACTCCTTAATTCTTTATCTACCAGAGAAAGGATTCACAATAAGTACTTGCACAGTATTTAAAGCCAAGCAAATTCACAGTGGAATTAAGTCACAATATTTTTACAGTGAAGATGGTTAAGCACTGGAAAAAATCATCCAAGGAAATAATGATTTCTTCATGTACTGTCTCCAGTTCAACTTCGGACATTTTTCTAGAAGATAAGCTATGCATAGGTTTTCATCTTAGTATGTGAGTTCTAAGAATAATACGAGCTCTTGGGACATGAGGATGTTCATAGTAGCTAACTTAATAATCTTCTTTGCCCTAAACTCTGTACCAGATGTGAATTCTAAATTAATCACTAGTTTTTTGTGTGTCTTTATGAGCTTTTGCTGTACCTTTATGTAAATCTTCCAATGGGCTATATATAATATTTTTCTCTTTGCTTGGAATTCAGCTATGGTCAATGCCTGTGTTCACAGTATAAATATTAGCTTCTCTAATCACCTTCTATGAAAACCCACACTCTTGTCATCAACCTCCTGATACAGCTTGCAACAGCAGAAGGTTTAGTTTGCCGATGACACAAAGCTGTGTGGTTTGGTTGATAAACTGGAGGGAAGGGATGCCATCCAGAGAGACCTCGACACGCTTGTGAGGTGGGCTGATGCTAACCTAATGAAGTTTAACCATGCCAAGTGCAAGGTCCTACAGCTGGGTCAGAGCAATCCCAGGCACAGCTACAGATTGGGCAGAGAAGAGATTCAGAGCAGCCCTGCGGAGAAGGACTTGGTGGTGTTGGTCGATGAGAAAATTAACATGAGCCAGCAGTGTGTTCTCACAGCCCAGAAAGCCAACTGTATCCTGGGCTGCATCAAAAGGAGCGTAACCAGCAGGTCAAAGGAGGTGATCCTGCCCCTCTACTCTGCTCTCGTGAGACCTCACTTGGAGTATTGTGTACAGTTCTGGTGTCCTCAACATAAAAAGGACATGGAACTGTTGGAACAAGTCCAGAGGAGGGCCACGAGGATGATCAGGGGACTGAAGCACCTCCCATGTGAAGAAAGGCTGAGAAAGTTGGGACTGCTAAGCCTGGAGAAGAGAAGGCTGCGTGGAGACCTCATAGCAGCCTTCCAGTATCTGAAGGGGGCCTACAAGGATGCTGGGGAGGGACTCTTCATCAGGGACTGTAGTGACAGGACAAAGGGTAATGGGTTAAAACTTAAACAAGGGAAATTTAGATTGGATATAAGGAAGAAATTCTTTACTGAGAGGGTGGTGAGGCACTGGAATGGGTTGCCCAGGGAGGTTGTGAATGCTCCATCCTTGGCGGTGTTCAAGGCCAGGTTGGATGAGGCCTTGGGTGTCGTGGTTTAGTGTGGGGTGTCCCTGCCGATGGCAGGGGGCATGGAAGTAGATGATCTTGAGGTCCTTTCCAACCCTAACTCTTCTATGAATCTATGAATATAATAGAGATTTTGTGGCAGCATGATCAATTTCTTGTAAGACTGCTGCTGTCTTCTGGGGAATCTTTTTGAGGAAGCTCAGATATAAAGTAGCTTTTTAGTGGTTTGATATTCTTGATGGCAAGAGACATCCAAGGTACTTGTATTGTTTCCTTGAGTGATTTTACAGCAATAAAAGGAAGAAAAATTTGCACTGATCTTCTTTAACAGTTAAAAAGGGTACCAGTCAAGAGCATTCCAACTGCTTGAGACTTGGGGGGAGGCAAGTTGCAGCTGACAACTAAATTATTCTTTTGCATGCATTTCCGTAAAGACCCATACATGCCACATTTCTGATGCTAGCATTTTCAGATGCTGATTTATTAGGACTTCCTGATGATACAGAGGGACTCTTCCTCAAGAGCTGCTTCTGGAACACAGTCTGCAAAAACTTAACCAGCTCATTTGCTGGGAAAAAGGCAGGCAGTGTTCAAACAGAAAGATCGGACAGAAAATTGCATATTTTTTCCCAACTGTTCATCTATTAGTCTGAATACTTTAAACTCTAGTGTATGAAAACCACAGGAAGAGCCAGAGAATGATATAAATAAAATGTGTAACTAATAAAATAAATCCTCAGAAATCCCTACACAGACATCTGTGGATTGGAAGAAGGAAGTCAAAAATATGGAGACTAATACATTCATAGTGAAAACAACCTAGTCTACATTCTTGTCTCAAAGAAGGATAGAAAAGCAAGCTGCAGAAATGGCAGGGGAGGGATCCCACACTGTGAGTTAGGATATTCATGCAGAGACCAAATGAGGTAAAGGAAATATTTGGGGAACAAGATGTGGACTCTGACGATCTATGTGAATGGCCATAATGAAGTCTCTGCAGACAGTGTGTACCCATGGTTCAGATACCTCTGAAAGTTTGTCATGATCATTGCTACAGATTTTCTAAAGGATCCTGCAATGTTCTGCAGAACCCCTTCTTCGCCTTTTGTGCTTGACATTATAATGCTGCAGAAGAGACTGTGAACTGTTCCTATTAGCAAATCCTTTAGTATGCTTATTATAGTAATGGAAATTACTCTTAAAATGCAGTCAGCAGCAGAGTATAAATGACTGTGTGAGAATGAGTTAATCAGCTGTCTTTGTTAAATGTTTTTCCATGTGTGGGAGGCCTTGGCTGTTAATGCGCTTACCTCTGATTTGCAGCTACTGTCATCATTGCTGTATGTGATTGATATGTCTGCCTTCACAGATTTGTAACCTGACACTGACACTAATAAACAGCTTAAAGTCACTAATAATAATTTCAGAAGGGATTCCAGAAATTGTAGGGGACTATTTTTTTCCCAAATTCCAGCTTTGTGTCCTGGGAAGAGTAACATGGCTTTCACAGCTTGCGTTTTGTTTTTGCATGCAAGTACTGTGGACAGGTCTGTTAACTGGAGTTAGCTGTAGAAATCAGGAAAAGCAAAATCATGAAAAGCAAAATAAATTGCCACCCCCCAACCCCCCCTTCCCAAACATAATGATTATTAAGTAAAAAATGAAATTTCCTTCCTTGAAACACCTTAGTGCAATACTTAGGCTGCTTTTGCAAGACTTGTTACATATTTGACTGTGATTATTGGTTTAAAGACATGATGCAAAATATAGCCCTTTTAGAATTTCATACTTTTGAGGGGATACAGGCTAGATATGGAGTCACTCCACCATTTATGTCTCTTTTTTTCTCTTGCTATGCTGGTGGGGGGAGGGCAGGCTTCAGGACACAAGAAGGTTAGCCTTATCTTAACTTGGAAGAAGAAGAATGAATTGCAGGTTAGGCATGAATTACACCTCTCACATTTGTTTTCTTTATTTTGCTGTGTTGTGTGGTGCTTTCAAAGTAGGATGTAATCAGAAAACAGTTCATTGTTTCTGTTTGTGAGCACAGTTCATTGTTTCTGTTTTGTGAGCAGTTAATATACAAAACTTCTTGTAAACATGTATACATAGGCATAATATCTAGAATCTAGAACTTAACAAGACACCCAGAATAACAATTTGCTGCAGTGGGCTATAGTGTAAAACCAACTGCCCCCAAAATCACAGCTGAGACTTAATGAAATCAGGATGGAAATAGATGTTTAGGAAATCATAAAAAAGCATCCTGAATTTCATAAAAACAGAGTTATCGTCAGTGACTGTTAAATCAGGCCAATGCCTGTGTGCTTTGATAGGGAATGTAGGACCTTTCTTAAAGTTGAATTTTTAAAGATTGGGCTACTGACACCATGTGAAGAGAGAACTTGTTTGACCTTGACAGCTGATATTTTATACGGTTTCTGGTCTAAGAGAAAGAATTTCATGGTCCAGTTTGTCTACTTTTCCTTTGGACTGAGCTGGATGAAAACACTCTTTGTAAGGAATATGCCACAACTATTCAGCAGATCTCAGACATGACTACTAGGTCTTTTAACACCAAATGGACTTCATAACTATCAGTGTTATGAAAGATTTTCCTTCTTCACTGCAGCACCATTCTCAAGAGAAAAAATCGATTTTAAAAGACACAGAAATTAAAATATTTTTTATTTTACATCCCCAGTAGCTGAAACATAAATGAGTTCTAAAGCAGAACTTTCCAAGGACAATTGTCATGTTCTAAGATGTGTGTTTCAATGCGTGTATGTGGGATTAGAGAGAGAGAAAGAAAGGGTGATAGAATGAATAATCTATTGGATTATTGGCTTATGTCTTAAAAAAAAAAAAAGAAATACTGCAAAGAACTGTATAGCACATCCTTTGTGTGAGTAGTCTTTTTGATACTTTTCTAAACTACACCAATAAAGTAATTGCACTTACTTATCTTAAGGTTACCATGATTTGTTATGCATTGAACTTGTAGAATGTACTCAGCACTTTAGTGACAAAAAGGTGAATTAAAAGGTACATGGATTATTTACTCAGTTACTGAAGAAAGTCTGTTTGAGGGGAATGAGGCATTTCCATTAAGAGGAAGATGAAGTGATGGCCTCTTCCTCCTGTAATTTCAAAAAGATCACCTCTTCACTTTTTTGCACCCATTGACAATGCATTCAATAGATAACTGCTATTGCTTCCTCTTCCTCCCAAGCTAACAATAATTTTTTCAACTTAATCCACCAACTTTTCAACACCCATCTCTGTAGCCTGTGATTTTGCCTTTCACAGCATTTTAAGAAGCTTGTCGAGGCAGTTTCTTTGCCCAAAGCTTTTTCTCTAAAGCTGCAGCTATGAGAAGAGTTTCCAGGGGGCTTATTCTTGTCAGATTTCATTCAGTTATATCCCTTCATCAAGTCTGATAAGGTTGTCCAGTAGTGGTTGTGTGATATGTTAGTAGTGGATACAGTTGTCAAGTAGACAATAATTTCCTTGAACTTGGCAGGATTTTACTGTCTTCAGCTTTCTTCTAGCTAATATAGTGATCTTTTTTCAGAATAGCTGTGTTCTATTGTGGTGGACTGTGTCAGTGGATTTCCCATTGACAGTAAAGAAGTAGACTGGGTGAAGACATAGTGAATAAAGTCAGGCTTTCATTTCCTGTAGCAACATTGTGCAGCTTGAGTAGGGCAACAAGTGCTATCAGAAAGGCAAATGGACAGCAGAACTTACATGTTGTCTCTTGTAATTATATGCATGCATGCAAGATACATATATCTACTTTCTTGTAATATTATTCTGTGTGCATGAACATCTCTTTTTCAATGAATCATAGAATCATAGAATAGTTAGGGTTGGAAATTAATTATTAAATTAGTACCTATTAACATAATCTGCTGTGTAGATACTTCAAGGTATTTAAAAAGCTCTGTTGTACTGCTAAAATGTTAAAGACTCAACAAATAGCAAAAAAAATCCTTCTCAACAGATAGGTAGTTATTTTATGGTGGAATTATCCATGCATTCAGCTTTGCAACCTATCCAGGATATTTCTTCATGCTAACATCTTTCCATAATGCCAGCTAAATATTGTCAATACCAAAGGCACATAGTGTCTCAAACAATAGGCACACATATGCCTTATTAGCAGTTACAACAGGAAAAGCGACATGTCTAATTTTATTGTTATAGTATCATTCGAAAGTACCTAAGCTTTCCAACTGAGAACATTTATGTCACTAAGGAAAATAAAACATGGCTTTTATTCTTTCATTCCAACGTGATTTTGCCAGGAAATACATGAGAGACTTGAACAATTGAGACATTTAGTTGAATAAAGCCATCTACTTTTTCAAATGTTCTATTATATGGATAATTGCTGAGGTTGTGGTGAAACTTAAGTCAATTGGAAATGTCGGATTCTAGTGGTACAGTCTAACAAGGAAAGAAATATGTGTTGTTATTTTTAAAGTGATACGATTCTACATCACAGGCATCCTATTTTCTTCATTGCATCCATGATCATCTAAGGAACCTGAAGCTGCACAAGTCCATGAGACCTTATAAGATGCATTTTTGCGTAGTGATCAAACTGGCAGATGTAGTGGCCAAGCCATTATCTATCATATATGAGAAGTCGTGGGAGGCTGGTGAAGTTCCTGTTGAGGGGAAAAGGGGAACTGTAACCTGCATTTTTAAAAAGGAAAAGAAGTTCAAAGACTCGGGGAGCTACAGACCAATCTCACCTTGGTGACCAGTAAGATCATGGAGAAGATCCTCCTAGAAAGTATGCTAAAGAACATGGTAAGGGAGTGATTAGTGACAGCAAACATGGCTTCACTAAGGGCAAACATGCCTGACAAATTTGTTGGCCTTCTACGATGCGGCCACAGCATTAATGGATAAGGGAAGAGCAACTGATGCGATCCACCCAGACTTGTGCAACGCATTGGACACTGTCCCTCATGACATTTTTGTCTCTAAACTGGAGAAACATGGATTTGATAGATGGACCACTCAGTAGATAAGGAATTGGCTGGATGGACACACACAAAGAGTTTAGTCAACAGCTCGATGTCCAGCTGGAGTCGGGTAACAAGTGATGTCCCTCAGGGGTTGGTGTTGGGGCTGATTCTGTTCAACATCTTTGTTGGTGACATGGACAGTGGGATTGATGCACCTTTAGCAAGTCTGCCAATGACACCAAGCTGTGTGGTTCAGTTGATACGCTGGAGAGAAGGAATGCCATCCAGAGGGACCTTGACACGCTTGTGAGCTGGGCAGATGCCAACCTGATGAAGTTTAACCATGCCAAGTGCAAGGTCCTACCTGGGTTGGGGCAATCCCAGGCACAACTACAGGTCAGGCAGAGAATGAACTGAGAGCAGCCCTGAGGAGGACTTGGGAGTGTTGATTGATGAGAAGCTTAACATGAGGCAGCAGTGTGCGCTTCCAGCTCAGAAAAACAGCTGTGTGCTGCACCAAAAGAAGCGTGACCAGCAGGCCTCGGGAGGTGATTCTGACTCTCTACCTGCGCTGGTGAGGCCTCACTTGGAGTACTGCATTCAGCTCTGAGGGCCCCAACATAAGAGGGATTTGGACCTGCCTGAACGAGTCCAGAGGAGAAGAGATTCAGAGCAGCCCTGCAGAGAAGGATTTGGGGGTGCTGGTCGATGAGAAAATGAACATGAGCCAACCGTATCCTGGGCTGCATCAAAAGGAGCGTGACCAGCAGGTCGAAGGAGGTGATCCTACCTCTCTACTCTGCTCTCGTGAGACCCCACTTAGAGTATTGTGTGCAGTTCTAGTGTCCTCAACATAAAAAGGACATGGAACTGTTGGAACAAGTCCAGAGGAGGGCCACGAGGATGATCAGGGGACTGGAGCACCTCCCGTATGAAGAAAGGCTGAGAAAGTTGGGATTGCTAAGCCTGGAGAAGAGAAGGCTGCGTGGAGACCTCAGAGCAGCCTTCCAGTATCTGAAGGGGGCCTACAAGGATGCTGGGGAGGGACTCTTCATCAGGGACTGTAGTGACAGGACAAAGGGTAACGGGTTCAAACTTAAACAGGGGAAGTTTAGATTGGATATAAGGAAGAAATTCTTTACTGAGAGGGTGGTGAGGCACTGGAATGGGTTGCCCAGGGAGGTTGTGAATGCTCCATCCTTGGCGGTGTTCAAGGCCAGGTTGGATGAGGCCTTGGGTGTCGTGGTTTAGTGTGGGGTGTCCCTGCCGATGGCAGGGGTGTTGGAAGTAGATGATCTTGAGGTCCTTTCCAACCCTAACTATTCTATGATTCTATGATTCTATGAAGATGTTCTGAAGGCTGGAGCATCCTTCTTATGAAGACAGGCTGAGAGAGTTGGGCTTGTTCAGCCTGGAGAAGAAAAGACTCGGGGACGCCTTAGAGCAGCTTCCAGTGCCTAAAGAGGGTCTGTGAGAAATCTGGAGAGTGACTTTTTACAGGGACATGTGATAAGATAACAGAAAATGGTTTTAAACTGAAAGAGGAGAGATTTCAATTAGCTATTAGGAAGAAATTCTTTACTGTGAGAGTGGTGAGACACTGGCACAGGTTGCCCAGGAACGTTGTGGCTGCCTCATTCCTGGCAGTGTTCAAGGCCAGGTCGGACAGGGTTTTGAGCAACCTGGTCAAGTGGAAGGTTGCAGGAGGATTGCAACTAGATGATCTTCATGGTCCCTTCCAATTCAAACCATTCTATGATTCTATGGTGCAATGCACCCCAAAGAAGTTTGAGTACACTTTAATATGACACAATGGATACCCCAGAGGAAAAATAATTACAGTGACTGAGGAAAGTTTGCACTTATGAACCCAATTTTGAGCTCAATTAGGTCAGTGCAGTTTTGAAGTCTAGCAGCAGGTAAAAGAGGATAATGCCATTTAATTCAGTGGAAAGATTCACTGGGCTTTTCTCAGACACCAAGCGCACTAAAAAGGTTATTTTTTTCAGTACAGAGTGAATTGTGCAAGGTTCTCTCAATTAATTTACTCCATATTCATTTCAATTAATTAAGAAACTTTGTGTTCCTTGTAATGAATAGATCTTAGCTGTGAGTGGAAGGTGGCACTTCCCACCTCATTGATGGACTGGACTTACAGACTGTCACTTCTTACTCGTTGCGAAGTACTATATTAACTAATTGTCTAGTCTTCCAAGGATAATGCTAAAGTATGAATAATTATTCACAAAACTTCCTATTCAAAACTCTTGAAAACATTAAATATGCCAATCTTCCTCTGACAAAAAATGAGCAAAACTACTGATTCTCTGCATTTTCCATACTATATAATTTTCTATTATATCTGAATGACCTAAGATCCTACCACCATTTCCTCTGCTTGGTTAGGACAGGGAAGAGCTGACTGGTTGCACTTCCATATTTCCAGGAAAATGCTAAAAAAGAACTATAAGCCATTTTTCTCTTTAATTTCTATTATTATTTGTGTCTATATCCAAATCTTGGCCTGACTCTTGATAAATGAATCTCTAAAGATTTGTAGGAGTTGATGCATTTTACTCATAAAACTGAATTATAAGACTGTATGGCTTTGGCAGGTCCTTAAATAAGCTACTTTAGTAGTACCCTGCGAATGCATTCAGCCTTGACTTCTAACATCTCCAATTTTCCTATCTTGGGGTACTTACGAACTGAAGTTGCCAATTAAATTATAACTTAATAAAATTATTATAATTTTAAACACACTCTTTCAATAAAAGTAGAAGGCTTCAATAACAGTCAGTGAAAAAATGATGGCATAATTCAAATGCTTTTTTTACATCCATGTACAGGCACTCAGCTCAGTGTAATTGGATGGAACTTAACGGGATTACAACAGAGCAGATTTCTTGTTTTGTAATGTAAATTTTTTGGGGGCATTTTAGTGTATGCACTATTAAATCAGCCATAAATTCTCCTTTGCTGTGGTAAGTATGCAACAGTCCATGCATGGGCTGCATTTTAGCTGTTTCTTGACACTGGTATTTACAATCTTTTACCTTTTGTGCTTTATAATTTGCAAGTGTTTATATGATGGACTACCATAGAGTTAATAGGCACAAAGAGATGCTGCCAGGACAGCACCCAAAAGAGAGTTTCCTTGTAAGACAAAGTCCTGCAATTTCTGTTTTCTCCCTATTCTGTAGAGAATCAACAGCCAAACATTATTGCTTTCTCTCCTTGCTTAAACTCATAACAATGCAATCAATTCATGGTAAGAAAAAGAAAATCAGTCAGGACCTTCGAGCCTCAGAAAAAAAAGGTTTTTTGTTCCTTTTATATTTCAATGATTTATATGGTGTTTATATGATTTGGGATGTAGCTAAATTTTATATTTGAAAGGGGATATTAATTCAGGTATTATGCAGAAGTTCTGTGTTGAATCTTTGCACAAAGCTTTGTTGTTTGGCTGTTATCAGCCATACAGTATAATCAGTATAGTATAATAAAGTAGTATAATAAGTAGTATAATAATGCATGTAATCTGGCTCCTGATGAAGCTTCTCAGGGACCACAATAACACAGGATCATATATATACATATACGCAGACCTAGATGGATAATAAATGAAAGCTTTTCTAACATATTTCAGCTCACTTTTGAAGATTTTGACCAAATGTTTTGGTAGAATGGGAATTAGGCACTACAGAAGTCTTCTGATAATCAATACGGCTTAAACAGATCTCAGCATTGCAATTAACATGTTATTGTACAAATCAAATGAAGATGATCCATTCAACCACACAACCAGCTCTGGACAATCACCACAGAGACAATGCCTGAGATTTATACAGTGTTTAAATGGGAAAAAAGCGAGTCAAAGCACTGGGGTCTTTTCAACAAGTTCTTAATCAATTCATTAGTCACATTGTATTCAATCTAGATGAAAGGAATCAATGGTACATTTAATTAGAAGGTTATTGCTTTTTTGAGAGGACTTGCAGAAGGAATTACGATTCTCAAAAGGTGTGTTCAAAGTGTTCTTCATAGGGCACACCATGCTGCTTTATATACTGAAGTCATACAAATGAAGGCATGCTTTGTTCAAATGTAGGTAATTGCATATTTGTGCAGCTAAGTGACCTGATTTTCAGAGGTGATGGGTGCTGACTTCTTTTGAAGTTTACATGTCTTCACTGCCTGTGAAAAGTAGGCCACTTATATAAATGCCTAAATATAGATTTTGGTGCTTGACTTTAGGCTGCCAAGCTTGACAGTTTCCACTTTAATAAATAAAATAGACCTTCTAAGCTGAAAGTATGTCAGTAAACTTGGCACTAGCTAGACAAACACTGACTGCAACAAATTGTGCATCTTTTGGGTCCATTCCACAAATGCTAAGTGCCTTGAAAAAAATCCCAGCAGAAAAAAGGAGAGTGAATTCTGAAAGTAAACTCTAAGCATAAACAAACACTGGCTTGTGTATGCTTTCTTTCAGCACATTGGCCATTATACAGAAAAATGCTTTGATAGGACTCTCATTGGAAATTTGTTCATGTCATATTTATGTATATGTACCTCTTAGCATAATAATCAGAGACTAACTTGCAGTCAAATATGTAGCTTTCTAAACTATATCCTTGCCAATTCTGCCACTCATTATACCTGGTAGGTTAATCAAAGGTAAAAACTCAAACAAACAATTCAAAACTAGAGCTACGGCTGCTGTAAATCCGTGTACTTCATGCACTCCAAAGAAAGGAGTATGCTAATATAATCCAGCTGAGCATTTGGCTTCTAGACATGAGTTTACTTTACATTCAGCACCAAGAGTGAGATCTACAGGTGGTATAAGTCAAAACAGGTCAAACGCAAGTTAGTGGAGCAACACTGATTTGTGACAGCTGAGGAGCAAGAATTAGATTATGATGACAAACATGTTTCTCATTACCCTTCCTAAGCATTTTTTTTTTTTTTTAACAGGCAAACAAATTAATATACTGAAGGAGAACAGTATAAATTTACAGTTGCTGTTTTAATGATGGCTTCTTTAAGACTGTCTATGGCTGTGACTTTACTGCTGTAGGTGAGGGAGCTGACTGTGCTGGAGAAACAGTCTTTCACAGTGCAGTGCAGAGCAGAGTTCAGGAACATTGCAAAATGGTTTAATTCTGGGGTAAAAAGAGTGGTGGGATTTCTTCCCTTATGGTAGTGGCCAGCAGCATCTACCCTTTTCTTTGGTGTGAGGTCATGGTTTCAAAGTGCTGATGTAAATTAGGGTAGATCTGTTGAAAATGAGAATGCTTTGTTAACTCACATTTGCTGTAATGCTGATTTGAAATGTGTGTGGTTTAGTTCTTCGTGTGATCCTCATGTGAACATACAGTATGTCATCTTAAAAGGAGTAAGTTAACTCAAGGGATGTAGGAGGAAGTACCTTACAACTTTTGAATTAGGCTTCTGTTATTTCCTTCTTTCATACTAGAGAACTAATGAGATCAGGTTCTTTGATACTTTTATACTAGGCTAGGTAAAAGTCTAGGATTTACAGCTGTGTATAGCGGGATCAGCTCTAATACAGTGTCTCCAACCCCTTGGCTAGAAAAATCAATGATATCTTCAGTGAAATTTCAGATATATATTTTGCAATGGGGTTGCATCCTTATGAGTCTGAGGAAAACCAATCAAATAACAACAGGACTATGCTATGTTAATCTGATCTCTTTCTCTTTTAAGAGAGAAATAGAGAGTGATTTCAAATGGGGTTTCTGTGCAGCTAGGGTGATACTTACCAGCACCTAGGAATTCACATGCAGATCTAGTACAAGTGCTTTGGAAAATCCTGTGCTTTGAGATACCCCTGATATCTACATACTTGTTTTGGTATGTGCGCATTTTTATTTTTTTTTTTTAATTTTTATTTTTATTTCTTTTATATTTTAAATGCAGAATAATAATTTTTTTTTAAATGCAGAAGAAATGTTGGAGAGGCTTTGAAGATCTGGCTTTGTGTTAGCTTTAAAGAGGTTTAGTTCTTTTCTAAATATAAAACTTTATTATTGCTGCCTCTAAGAACAGAAAACATCTATGCATATACATGTGCAATTTAGGTGTCACGACTCTTCAAAATCCATTTGCATCTCTAAATGGTACTTGGGCGGAGAGGAGTGGAGAAATTTGGTGACCCCTTGTACTTACATCACTAGTAATAATATGTTGTGGAAATGATTCTGGAGTTACTATTAAGGAAGGGAGTTGTTATAACTTTCCTGCAAAAGCAGTAATTGCATGATCTCCATTCAGGGGTTTTGGTATGTGCCCACACAGCATAATGTCTTGCTAAAAGTAACCAAACATACCTTGGCTTAGAGCAGTATGGCAGCCCTTAGGGGGTGTATGAAAAATACAACTGGCCTTCCAAGGATAATGAGCCCTGCCTGTTAATGAAGCTTGTCGATCTAGTGGCCAGTATTTTGCTGAAGTGGTGAAACATATGCCATATTTTCACACGTACGGCTTGCAGCTTTTTTAATTGAAAAAAGATAAAAGGAAGAAAGGAAAGCACACATGCAAAACAAACAAAAAAATCTGGTAATTCAGTACAGGGTAGTTAATATATATAGGATTTCTTTCCTTTTTCATGCCTAGAGACTCTTTTCTCTAGAGAAAATGAGATTCAAACGACTTACAGTGCATACATCAAAGCATAGTATTGCTTCTAGATCTGGTACTTGCTGCCAGCCTGATGCTTTGTGGACATTCCTACAGTGTCTCTCATTCATGCCTTGGCATCACTGCATGAGCACATAGCACTCATGGAAACTTAAGTTTCCTTCTAGAGCAAGAGATAGAGAATGGTCAGTGAATTGTTCTACTAATAAATATGTGATTTTTAGAAAATGTCTTCCACAGTTAAGGCTAAGTACCTGATTCAGAGTTGTTCTAAAGAATGGACTGAAGTACATGATTAAATACTTTCCTCTACAGAGGCCAATTATTATATTGAAAATCAAGTATGACATTGTTGAGGGAAATACAACATAAATAAAAGTACTTTTATAAATATATTAACAATAAAAAGAGGTCCAAGGAGAACCTCCATCCTCTGCTGGACACTATGGAAACCCCAGAGACTGAGGATAAATTAAAAACTGAGGTACTTAATGCTGCTTTTGCCTCAGTCTTTAGTAGTCACATCATTGCATAGTCAAGCCTATCGCAAACAGAGAAAGCTATCTCCTGCCAGCTGGGTTGGTAGAGGTAGTATAACCACTCTGCTGTGAAGTTTCTTCATTAGTACTAGCTTTCCTTCCTAGGGGAGAACTTGACATCTCCACATGTGTGAGGGTGAAGGAAGCAAAGCAGCAGCTCTGTTTCATTTTAAAGTAGGCAGTAGTCCTTTCTCACACTTTTGGGAATATCTTTGCATATTTGCCTTTCCGGTAGGGAGGCCTCAGATAAAAATTTTTCTGTTCATTCTGGCCAGTTGCTGTTCTTAAATCTGACAGCAGGGAATGGAGTCTTAGTGCTGATAACCTCACCTAATTTTCTTACACAGATTTTGTCTTATTTTCTTTTCCTCTGCGTTAAATTGTATTGATCCTTTTTATAGATATGTGCTATTGATTTAGTTATCTATTTCTTCTGTGTACAAGTGCTGAATTTGTCTAAGATAGCTATTTTTGCTGTTCATAAAAGTATTTTAATAAGATGTTCTTTAAACTTTTTGAATAAACCATATTGCAAGTTCTATGACTGCAAACCAATCTTTCCACAAAATGAATCTTCTCTATCTCTCTTAATTTAACCAAAGTGACCAAGAATTGCAGATGAGTTCGCCTTTTGTAAAGAAAACCTCTATTTTTGAGTTTAGGGTTTGGGTTTTGTTTTTTTAGAGAAAGCCTCTTGAATTTATCGTCAATCTCAAGTATTATCTTAATATTCTACTTCTGTTGTTCTCTAAAAGGCCCAAAAAAAATTTCGTATCAGCAAGGAGAAATAAATGTGCTTGGGACAGGACAGTTTTTACTGTGTAAACCTGTGAGAAGAAATTATCATGGGATCTACCATCAATGTAGTTGATTGAACACTAAAAGAAAGTCCATATTTTACCACTTGAGTCACTTAAACAAAAAAAAAAAATCAAAAAAACCACCATCAGCAACAAAGTGAAACAGAGTGCCTGAAATACTGATTTTAAAACCTATTAGTGTGGCCTTTCCACAGATCCACAATAATTCCTGTTGTTTGCTTGTTTTGGTTTCCCTTTGGTTTCTACCAAGGGAAAAGTTTTTCTACTAAAGTCACTCTGAGTCGATCTGGCTATTAGCATCTTGCTAATTATGGTCAAATATAGTTTAAATCCTGCATCCTTTCTTCTCATTCTGCCTCATCTGTTCTTCTTGGCTACTTGAGAAAACAAGAAATTTATTATTGGAAAATAATTTTTAGCTCTTTTAGATGGTCTGTCAAGTTTAAGTTATTGGTTAGTGGCATTTTTAGTTTCCACTGATTTAAGAAATAAACCTTTCTCTCCAGAACCTCAAGTTTGCTGAGATTTGTGGGTTAAAAAGTTCTTCAAATTTTTTATTCCTGAGCTTCTCTGAGTTCGTATAAATAACTTCCTTTTTTCAGGACATGAGTAACTTCTCTGTTTTTAGCGGAGCTAATGCCTGCTCTTCCCACTGTAAGTCTCCGTCCTTGGTTAAGTAGTATAATGAAATTATGAGGAATTGAGGATCTGCGTATTAATTCCTCATCACAGTCCTATCTCTGTGTGTGTGTCTTAGTACATGGTAGGTACAAAATAATTTCAGCTTGGTTATGCCAAACATTACCTTGCATGAACTGTGGGGAGCAAAGATACTGACAGGTAGTTAACATGGTTCAATCGATACAAAGTGATTCAAGCTACAATAAGTTTATTCAACATATATGCACATATCCTCATAGCTAAACTGAGGAAGTGTGGTCTGGATGATCAGGTAGTGAGGTGGACTGCGAACTGGCTGAAGGAGAGAAGCCAGAGAGTTGTAGTCTATGGGGCGGAGTCTAGTTGGAGGCCAGTATCTAGTGGAGTGCCTCAAGGGTCAGTACTGGGACCAGTATTATTTAATATATTCATCAATGATTTAGATGAGGGAATTGAGTGTACTATCAGCAAGTTTGCTGATGACACTAAGCTGGGAGGAGTGGCTGACACGCCAGAAGGCTGTGGTGCCATCCAGCGAGACCTGGACAGGCTGGAGAGTTGGGCAGGAAGCAACTTGATGAAATATAACAAGGGAAAGTGTAGAGTCCTGCATCTGGGCAGGAACAACCCCAGGTTCCAGTATAGGTTGGGGAACGACCTGTTAGAGAGTAGTGTAGGGGAGAGGGACCTGGGAGTCCTAGTGGTCGGCAGGATGACCATGAGCCAACACTGTGCTCTTGTGGCCAAGAAGGCCAATGGCATCCTGGGGTGTATTAGAAGGGGGGTGGTCAGTAGGTCGAGAGAGGTCCTCCTCCCCCTCTACTCTGCCCTGGTGAGACTGCATCTGGAATATTGTGTCCAGTTCTGGGCCCCTCAGTTCAAGAAGGACAGGGACCTGCTGGAGAGAGTCCAGCGCAGGGCAACTAAGATGATTAAGGGAGTGGAGCATCTCCCTTATGAGGAAAGGCTGAGGGAGCTGGGTCTCTATAGTCTGGAGAAGAGGAGACTGCGGGGGGACCTTATTAGTGTATATAAATATATAAAGGGGGAGTGTCACGAGGATGGAGCCAGGCTCTTCTCAGTAGCAAACAATGATAGGACAAGGGGTAATGGGTACAAACTGGAACACAAGAGGTTCCACTTAAACTTGAGAAGAAACTTCTTCTCAGTGAGGGTGACAGAACATTGGAACAGGCTGCCCAGGGAGGTTGTGGAGTCTCCTTCTCTGGAGACATTCAAAACCCGCCTGGACACATTCCTATGTAACCTTATCTAGGTGTTCCTGCTCTGGCAGGGGGATTGGACTAGATGATCTTTTGAGGTCCCTTCCAATCTCTAGCATACTGTGATACTGTGTGATACTGTGATATGCAGTATGCTTCACATTTCAATACAGAAATGCTGGCCATTGGGAGGAAGGGGAAAGGATTTTCTCATCATTGTAGAAGAACACATCTTATGGCTGAACTTTCTACATCATATTAATGCACAGCAGTCCTGCTCTTAACTTTTTACACTGAAGAGATTGAGTGATGTAAAACAGAAGGATGAGGCCAAGGATGAGGACAAAAGGTCATCCCAGTCTCCCTTCTCTAAAACCAAAGCCACAGCAACTCCCCAGAATCTTCTAGTTTTGTTTTCTTTATTTTTTTGTCTTCTCTTCAACCCCCCCCCCCCCATTTTTTTTAAGTTTATTTTTTTTAAGTTTTAAGCATTTGGACATTTGGGATTTTCACTCACTTTGTCCGGCCTGGCTCATAAAAGCTTTTCCTCAGAAGTATAGCTAATGTAATTATCTGCCTTAATTTTTACATTAGTCGTGAAATGCTAATTAGGAAAAGTCTTCCAGGGTCAGTCTTTTGTTCTATGCAAGTCAACAGTTTGGGACAGGGGGACAGAGATGGTAGGAGCTTGCACACAAGCTGTAACTAAATCAAGTGTGTATAAATGCTCTAGTTACGGATGACTAATTGTATTTTCCTGCAGGAGTTGCTGAGAAATTGGCAACCTTTCACTAAAAAAGTTTTTCTTATAAGTTGCCAATTTTCTTGGTGTTCTCCTGTTCAGCTGACTTCAAAGGCATAGCAGCTCTTGTACTGAGGGCCAACTTTGAGAAGCTGGAGTCTATTTCTACTCCAAATCTGACTCAATCCAGCACTGGCAGCTGTGATCTCAGGAGGTCTGTTGCTCTGGAGAAGGAGGGGTTTCTATCTTGGGAAGGCAGAGAGGAGAAGATACTCTAGCTCTGGAGGAATTGTATTTCTTGAAAAAACATGGTGTGGCCACAGAGCTTGGTCTGTTGCATAAACATCAGAAGCATCCTGTAGTACTTTGCTAGTAGTTCTCTGGTATGTGTCAGGTACTGGATCCAGAGCTGGTTTTAATAAGGCTCCAAACAAAGGAATATCAGGTTAAATTTTACAATAAAACAAACTCCATGTCTGGGGTAAATAAAGCAGGGACTTTAGCCTGAGAGCTAAAGGCTGTCTTCAGAAAGTAAATTTTAGAATTACCACTTCATTTTCAATACATTCTGTGTTTCATCTTTGTGCAAGCTCACGTGGATGCCATGGTATACATTTATGCTCTCAAGCTAATGCCTGCAAGAAGTATAGTTAATCCTGCTTTCCTTGCCTTCCTCCGCTATCGCCACACAAAAATCAAGCCAATATGATCTATTAAGGTAATGAAATTCTTGAGTAATTTTGCTGTGCTTTCCTGATTTCAGGATAAAACCACCTATAATTTATAACAACCTGATTTTGGAAATGACACGTTTTGGTTTTCTTTGACTTATGCTGAGGCAGCTGACACAAATCTTGTTGAATAGGTGATGCTCAGGTGTCCCTCAGCAGCCATAGAGCACTTGCAGGGATCCATGGGGTGATATGGGTTGGTGTGGCACAGCAGCCAGGGCAGAGCTTGCCCAATAGGGCTGCAGTCTATGTGGACCTTAGGCTTCACAATCGGGAAACTTGTTCTGAAAACCCTGTGTCAAGGCAGACTTGAAAGTACTTTGGCCAATCAGATTAAAGTCCAATTGTTCAGCCAGTTTTCAATCAAACTAACTCATTGAGGGGCAGTAACATGTTATGGCACAAGGTTCTGCTGTCACAAGTCCTGTGTTAATTGCCTAGTCAAACAGTTTTAAAGTTCTCCTTACCTGATCTGCTCATCATTTCAATCTCTCAAACTTGGTCTCACCTGCTTATGTCTTCCCAGAATGTTCATTTATTGCTTCCCTGATTGCACACTTTGTTTTAAGGAAACTTAACTTCTACTGGGTCTCTTAAAATGGTTCCACAAGGAAGATGCAGCAAAACTTTTAGTGTGAAAATCTAAAACAGAAACCAGGAAAATCTTACTTCTTAGTCTAAGCTCAGCTTTGTACAATGGATATTTATATGTTACAGGAAGAAATTTGGCTTTATTATGGATCTAGAGCAATCTTTTTATTTTTGTAAAGTAAAAGTATAAATATTTGCCTCAGAATATTATGCCAGATGGGGAGAATACTTTTTTCTTGAAGCTTTCGTTCAATAAGCAATACAATGTTTTTATTATTATGATTCTATAGTAGTGATTAATGAAGGTTGCTATAGTAGGACAAAAAGTGACTTTGTAAAAATATCTTTGAATCCAAAACCATATAATTTTTGTAAAAATAAAACAGATTTTTTACAACTATCTGCTGATGAGATACCTCTGTTTTGGCTGAGCCATGCCAGATGTACATTCTTAGAATATCTGGGTCACCATTTTTTCTCTTCTTGAAAATACTGCTGTAAATTTAGAAAAGGGAAGTGAAATCAGTCAAGCTGGGTTAAAATGTGTAATGAGATCAGAATTTGGGCCAAAATGTAAATCCATCCAGTTAAACTCTGTGGTGATTTTGATGTATTTGGTGTGTGCGCATGGTTGTGGACGTTTGTTTGTTTGTTTGTTTTTCTCAAATCTCGAAGATTTAGAGCCCACTTTTTCACCCTGTGATGGATATTCCTGCTTGTAGAAAATTTCTAGCAGCATGTTTGCTACAATGACCAGTGGATCAGTTTTCAAAGGCTTTAACTTGTATGCATTTCCTACAATTAGCATGCTGTAAACTCTCCATCAAGACACCATTTTTTATTACGTTCACCTCACTGGTTCACTGAGCAGGATGATAGGAAATCGTACATCAAACCAGTCATTCAAGGTACGACTGCCTCCCTGTCTCTTAACCAAGATACAGACTCCTTGTAGCTTTATAATTTAAAAGTAGGGTCTAGAAGTATTTTATCCTTGTTTTCAGTTGTAAGACTGCTGAACCAGCTAATCCAACTGGCTGAGAAAGCCTGATCATATTCCTTAAAATAATATGACATGCTATCTGTGTATTGGATCAGTGTACATCATGTTGAATCAACCACTGTACCTTTCAGAGAACATAGTGACCTCCAATGAGAGACATTTTCCTTGTGGTTGCTTTTACTAAGTGGCAAGTTCCTGCTTTAAATGGCGGATGCTGAAATCTCTCTCTCGTATTTTGTTTCATCCATCTTTTAGACTCACACAGAATGAAAAGTTACAGGATTTTACATATTTTAATAAAGAATAATTATTTTGTAATTGGTGTCCATTATTGGAGGATCACAGCACCCTTTTCTGGAATGCTGATGGTGCTATTTGTGTGTCTCTTAAGCAATGTACTGCCAAGCTGTCCAGCCTTAGCAAGCTGTCAGTGGTCCGTCAGATTTGGCAGGGAAGTGAGTGCTGCTGGTTAATGAGCTGGGAGGTGGAGGTGGCTTACAGCTT
This sequence comes from Psittacula echo, assembly GCF_963264785.1. Classification (NCBI taxonomy): domain Eukaryota; kingdom Metazoa; phylum Chordata; class Aves; order Psittaciformes; family Psittacidae; genus Psittacula; species Psittacula echo. The sequence goes on from NC_137737.1 coordinate 20,701,093, forward strand.
CTCTAGGCATCTTCTTTGTAGATCTGCCTCCTGTGCTATGGTATAAATGCAAAATGAAATGGCATTCCCTGCCCCAAGCATCTTATATCTTCAGTAATGAATTACCTCATCACAAAGTTTTGTAAACTGCTGTTAGCCAAATTTATGGATGCGGGAAATGGAAGCTGGAATAAATTTAAAATTTTACTGTGGTTACTCGTGAAAAAATTACAGAATCAGGAAGAAACCCCAAATCTTTCACAGGATTGCATACATACTCTGTAAATGAGGGCCAATAGCCCATACAATGTACTAAAGAATTAGAAGTGACTAATTTAAGAAATACTGCAACTAAATGCAGCACAACTTTTTTTGTGTTGTCTGCTTTGATTTTTAGTTAAGGAATTAACATATGTTTAGTAGCATAAAAGCAAATTTCAGAAAGTATATGATAGCTATTGAGTCAGTATACCTTTAAGAGTACAAAATTTACTTATTTAAAATACAGTTACTTGAAATATATCCTCAGACACTCTGAATGTAGTGAGGAGATACAGAAAACCTGTGAATGCAGGAAACACCTGTAGATCAGAGGTGGAGGCATTGCCTGTATACATTTATAACTCATTCTGATGCTTAATCATAAATTTTATTTACTATTAAGCCATTAATGGCTTAAAATGTATACTTGTGAATTCCAAAGAAAACAATGCGGCAAAAAGTGGTCACTGAGTGACAGTCTCAAATTAGGATCAAAACACCCTTCTGGGTGCTCTACAAATGAATAAATGCTGTAGCTGGGCCACAGATCTTGCACTCTACATAAAGCAGATCACATTTGCTAGTAATAAACAGTGGGGGGAAGGGGAAGAAATAAATTAGGAAATTGAGTTCCATTTTGTGTTCGATGGTGAGGATCATTAACTGAAAACAAATTGTTTGTTTGCACAACAGGAATGCTGTGCTTATGAACTTTATAGAGAATGACTCCAAAACAGTTGAAGAGGGGTTGGAAGATGCGCATGACATCTGTGAAATATAGCCTGCCCCACACAGCCATTCTTGAATTTTCATCTTGGAATCCCTAAGCACCCTCCTAGAGCTCAGAATGCTCAGCAAGAGGGCTCCCAGGATGCTCAGTGAAGTTTGCATCTAGTTCTATCACAGACGAACATCAGTAGATTGTATGGGAGTAAAATCTTCAGAGGATCAGTCCATGTGTTGCTTGTTATCAAAGCTGTAATGAGTAGTACCATGCAAGGATAGCAAAATATATATATGTGCACTTAACATATGACTGGCATCTTTTTTACATTTCAGTTTTCTGTTATGGTATTTTATTGTAAAAAAGGTTCCCCGCAGTCTTATGTCATCCGTGTTATTTCAGATACCTTCTGAGAGGTTTTAATTTGTTTTTAAAGGATTTCAAAATATGAGAGGTTGGATTAAATATGAGAGTGTAAACTGCCATTACTATTGATCATTAGAAGGACTATAAAATCTTAATTTATTTGAAAAGACAGGTGATATTGCTAATAATGCACAACTGTAGCTATATCACAACAAACAGTTGTCCAGAAGGAAAAAAAGCTCAGTACTTTTAATGCCAAAGTAGGTGGAATAACTTGTGCTGTTCAGCATCCACACATGCAATCACTTGGGATTTGTCTAACTTCATGAATTTTCTCTCATCTGTGGGATGAATCCAAATGCAAAAATTTGGCATTCATATACACCATGTGCATCTCAATGATTCACATTTCTCTTGTGAGGGAATGCTTGTAAAATGGTTGTATAGTTTCTGAAATACAGAGAAAATTCTTTTTCTAAGGTTGTTTCAGAAGGGAAACTAATATGGCATGGTTACTATTAATAACAGTAATAATGCTATTTCTATTTGTATCATAACAGCTAGTCATTTCTAGTTGTGGAGCATGACACATCTGCTTACAGTCCAAGTCCAAAACAGACATGCAGATGGAGGACAGATGAAAGCAAGATGGTATTGATTAGCACAAAAGAATCTTTGGGTCAGAACATTGAAAGCCTAATCTTTTCAAGTTGTTAGTAGCTGTTGTGACAAAATGCAGTTTAAGGAGGGACTTGAAGGACTATAATGAGGTACAGTTCAGATGTTTTTGGAAAACAAATGTATCTTACAGCACAGGAGAAATCACAAGGATGCTTGTTTGCTTATTTAAGAGGTAGACTTTAGCTACTGTAATCGGACTACTCATACCACTTGCACACTAGTAATCCTTATAAATCCTCACCTGAATTAAAATTTTTAAAAATTGGGGTCCTACATCAAGGGTCTATACTTTTTAAAAATTTTATGGCAGGAGTAGAGATCTGAAGTGCTCAATGTGAAAATTTAAAACCCTATTATTTCTTCTTCCACAGCCTGTCTATTCTTTGTCAAAATGTCATCTAGGAAACGGGCTTTTACTATAGTGCTGATTGGTGTTCTGTCACATATATCTCTTCAACCAGTAGGATTAGTAAAACAACATTTCTTAATTTCTGTACAATCGATTACCGGTTCTATAATGTTCTTAAAGGAATTATCTATGGTAGAGAAGGGATAATAACTTTGGTATTGGAGATGAGCCATGATGAGTGATACTGGCCACTAACACTCCCTGTTTATCAACACCATTTTCAGTATCCTCTTATTGAACACTCCTTGGCTGCAATATAGCCAGCATGGACTGGTCTGTATTAAATACCTTTTCAATGGCATGTTGTGAGTTTGAGTATCGCAGTTTGGGAGTGATCAAGGAGTGCAGACAGTTGGGAGAGTGGGTGGGGATGCAGAAAGGTGGAAGCAATTTCCAATCACAGTTGCTTTTCTGTCTCCCAACCCTGAACAAGAGCATGCCTTCTGCAATCTTTCAGGCAAACTAGGATTCAGTGATCAAGCAGAAAAGATTGATTTTTGAAAGCCATATATCTCAGACAGCAATATACACCAGTGTTTGTTGTTGAGCACACAAGCCACAGTCCAGCTTATTGTTTGGTGAGCTGTTTCCTTGGGTCCCTAATGCTGAGCAAAATAATTTAATATGTAGACTTTGTTTTCCCATTCCTCCACTAAAATGACAATTCCAGCAGCTGGACTGCCTCTATTGTTTTAGTTTCATGAATATTCATGCCTATTGATTTCAATATTTTCAGAGCTTTCATAGGAACAAAAATCTTAATATAGTTCTGAAAGAATTTTAGTAATGCCCAATGGAAACTTGTTCTGCTTCATAAAAAATGCCTCCTGTTTTTCCAGTAAACATTTTTGGGAAGTAGCTCAGGAATGATGGAAGAGTGCTGCAGTTCACTCAGTGGGCTGCAGGTCTGCATGTGAGCCAGCTGGGAATAGCTTCATTGCAAAAATAATTTACATCTCATAATGTTGTAAATAATGAGGAACAAACTATCTAACGTGGACTTCATGGAATCTGGGTTTCTTGTGCATCAGATCCTTTTTCTTTAAGATCTGTTCTAGTGATCAGTTAACTGTTAACAATCATTCTGATACATAGAGATAGCAGAAGGAAAATGAACGAAAGTCCTCCTAAGAGAACCTTCTCAGGTGTGAACTTTCATCAAGAAAGGTGGGGCACAAAGTTCAGGATCTCATTTCTTTTTTTTTACTTCTTATTTATTTATTCATATATAGTACAACCTGGCAGTTCTACTGTGCAAATTCTGAACAACAGCACTGTCTGCCTTGATAACAGTATTGGCAACTTATTGCCTGGCAGAAGCTGCCATCCCTTAGGGTGTGCTATATGTGATGTGGAAGCTCTGATGAGCCAAACAGTGGCATAGCTTTTGGATTTAAATTGGGGTCCTTCTGGAAATGACTTCCTGCATTAAGATAATCAGACACAATTGAGCGAAGCTAAGCTCTGGCACTACTTAGAGGTTGGGGTCCTGTCCGGCAGGAAACAGATGGGGGCTGTCTCCTTAGAAGGCAAACAGCGTGCCCTGCTCATGTTGGGCTCTTTTTATTTTTTACATAGAGTTTGCTATGGGAGTATAGGATTTTATCCTGCATTCGTGACTATGCTCTGAAAAGCAGATGAGGACTCCAGTCAGATTGTGTATTAGTTAAGCTTAGAAAATATGTACTTTTCTTGCACAGGCTTTGGTTCTGGTGTGACACCTCAAAACTAGGAAGATACACATGACATCTTAGCCATAATTTCTTTTTATTAGCTCAGAATTAAAAACAAACAAAAAAAGACTGCTAAAAGTGAAATTTCTAAATTTTGAAGTAGGTAGTTAAGGCAACACCTTGAATTTCAGTAGTATCAGACAGTCAGGCCAGTCCTCTGACTTAATTTTAAAACTGTTGAGTAACACAAGGATTTAATCATGAAACCAGAAATGTTCTGATGGTGACCTGAAATTGAGCAGACGCTTCACAAATCTGTGGGAATTATTCGTAACTCAGCTTAGTATTTTGAGATGCAGCTGAAACCACATCCATTTTGTGTTCTTGTGGGTTTCATTGCAGTTTCTTGTGGTGGTGGTTGTTGTTGTGTTGTGATTATTTGCTTACTTAGTTCTCCCCAGCATGCAGCTCTGGATTTTTCTTTTATTCAGCTTTTTTTTGTGGAAGTATGTTGGTCTCCAGGTGATAAGGTTCCATTTTGAGGCTAAGCCATTAGGCAGCTTTAGTGGATCTATCAAACCCTGTCTTTATTCCTTACCTGAGCTGATAAGACTTTCACCAGTGCATGTCATCTTGTCACTGAGACGGTACTTAAGCTTTTCAAAGTGGCTTGAATTGAAGTAATTTTTACTAGCACTGCACATAATGGATATTAGATTCTCAATGAAACAGGGATGTTTCAGACCAGAAGAAATTCCACCTAGACACTCAGATAACATCTGACAATCGGTTTGTACCTCAAAAAGGGAAAGATAAACAAGCAGTCTCTCCTATGGCTGCTGTTTAAGAGGAAGATTTCTTTTCCACCAGTCTTCAGAACTCATGGAGATTTTATCCAAGATCAAGAAAGTGAAACTTTTATCACATGTACCAAGCAGTGAGAAACTCATTATCCTTTGGCTCCAGTCACTAATGGATTTCTCAGAGATGGCCATTTTTTGGCCATAAGAACCAACCAGCAGAAAGGTTGTTTCCTTAACAATACCAAAATAAACACAGTATGGATTCAATTTGGCTCTTGCTGACTGTTGCTGCCAACTGGAGAGCTGTTAGCAATGTAACATCATTGCATGGAAGTAATGTAGAGATGGTCCAGTTGTCTTTGCAGTCTTGGTAAATCTCCCTGACTCTAGCCAAGCTTCTACTGACATGTCTGCTTTATATATCACTTTATGTTGTTTCTCTCCATCAAATCCCATTTTCTTCCCATTTTCCTTCCCAGGCAAGTTTAGTCCAGATTAGAAATTGGAGTTTCTTTAACAATAAGCATATGATTTGGGAGGCTAATAACTGAGTCTAAGCTTCCACCTGTACCAAAGACCACCCTTGCTGTCATGTTGTAACCACCTTGCATTATGTGAAAATCTAGGTGCTGCATGTCTGTTGGTTACTCTGTGTGGTAGAGTAGCAGTGAGAATAAACTTTAGCAGTTCCTTGCTGGAGGTAGTGCTGTCACCTGCTGTTTTCCAGCTGAGACTGTCAGTTTGTTGTGAGAGGTTTTTGTTCCACTTCAGTTTAGCCGGTAGCTGGACAGGATGTTTCTAACCCCAGGCTGTATGGTTGCATCTCCTTTGCCTCCAAGCAACTCTGTGCTTTTTCACTTAGTCATTGTAAATCTGATTCATTTTTCAGAAATAGATTAGAGAGCAATTGGAGAGTCAGGCTGAAGGTCAGCTTCTCTCAATGCAGCACTGACAAGCGAAGAGTATGCTAGAAGGAGTAGCATTTTTGCGCCTTGAAGCCATTTTGATCACAGTATAAACTGCCTTGTTTGGATGCACAAAGTGGAGGAAAAGCTTTGCAGCTGGTCTATGCTAAGTCAGACAGAAGTAATAGGGCTTTCAGGACCAACATTTGGGTTTAGACTAGACATCCAACTAGCAAGGTATCTAACAGTTTTCAGACTTGAATGGATTTCTTTGCAAAATGAACTCAGTTGCCAGAAAGTTTGAATAATTTTTATTCCCCTACTTCTTTATTTTATATCACTTATGACTTAGATTAGTTTCTTTTAGAATGTTTTATTATATTTTCAGCAGAGTGCAAAAAGAAAAAAATTGCAAGAATATTAAAAGTTGTTAATCAATTAGTCATACTGCCATATCACTGAATAAAATATGTAATACACCCCCAAAACCATGTTAAAATGTTAAGACTTATATTAATTATTAACTTTGTAAGGCAAACATTTAAGAGTTAGGAAATTTAGGAATTAAAATCACCTCATCCATCTCATTCATCCCCAAGTTATGCTTGTGTTAAAATCAAGTCTTCAGTCACTGAGCCTTGTGCTTTCATTTCCCAAGGACCCATAACTCATTTGGGTGCATAGCACTGACAGAACTTGCCCAATGACTTTGGTGAATTCAGCTACAAACAGAACTCAGTTGTCCAAAGCTCAGTTTTCTCTGCATTCCATGTGTTTTTAGATGTTTTGAGGTATTCTGATAATGAGGCTACGAGTAAATACTATCCCACATTGGAAGCTGTGTGCCTGAAATGCAGAGAGTGTAAGATCACTATTGTTCAATAGTGGGAACACAGATGGAAACTCATAGGGTCTGACTTCTCCATATGCCTGCATGAGCATCCTGTGTACGTACAGCAGCATTGTCTTTATTCACAGAATATCTCCAGTTGAGACTCCCAGTGTGGCAAGGCAAGAAAAATATCTTTTGAGAGTGACACGATGTAGGATGGCTGTGGCAGAGGCAAGAGCAGAATCCAGTGTTAGAGCACTCGTCTTAACAGTGAGACCATTTTCTGTCTTCCCACAACCTGCTGCTTCCTCTGCACCACACCTTTCAAATTCTGGACCAGACGAGTGGGGTCCTTCCAATGCTGTGAAATCTCTGCTCACCCCTAGCGTCAGAACACATTGTTCCTAGTAGAGAAGGCAGTAAAGATACCATGGGAGGATGCTGAGATCAAGGATTAAAGATTTTATTGTGACTAGTATATATTGGAAAAGTGGGATGAAGCAATTAAGATTGTTGTTGACTAGCTTGGCTCTGTGGATTTGGCAAATGCTGGATATACAGACTTTGAAGTAGGCAAGAATTACTCCCTTCTGCACACTTTTTGTAGAACTTCCTTTTTGTGCCACATTCTAGTTTAGCATATAAATAAGCTATAGTTAGGTATAATAATTCTCAATTATGTTCCGTAACACTTTCATGCACAGACTTCAGAATTATGCACAGAATTTTTCTAGATGGAGCAATAAAGTCTCTCTGGAGACATAAATTAAGAAAAACATTTTAACCATTTTTGTTTAAAAGCATGATCCTTATGAATGGAAAGACCTAAATCCTGAAACCGGGGAACAAGACTGAGTAGAGCATGCATTTTAATCATCCAAAGAGAAAGGGAGGAAGCGGACAATCCATCCATTAAAGAAACATTTTCTGAAGTATCTTATGCTGATTATTCTTGAACAGAATCTTAGTGCTAAGGTACAAATGAGCGCAAAGAAATTTAAAGCCGTTCCTACTCCAAACCTAAGTTTTGGTTGACGCTGAATTCCTTGAGGATTAGAGTTTTTTTGTTCTCATTACAGCTTCTATTTTTACTTTATTTAGGGCCTATCTTTCAAGGCTGCTGCTTGTCAAATCTCTGCTTAAGACAGGGCTGTACTATTACAGGGTGTAATAGCCTTACGCTTAGTATTGCAAAAATAATAGACAAAAAAAAAAATCTTTGATTTCTTAAGAGCTTAAGAGTCTGCAGAAAAATGTGTCCTGCCTCCCCTCCAAACCAAATAAAACCCCAATCCCAAAGAAACCAATCAGCCAAAACCCTGGTGGATTGTCAGTGTGTTTTGCAAGTGTCCCTTCAAAGATGTTAGACAAAATATTCCTCATTTACTCATGCTGAGAATGATTTATCCACTAGAGTTTCCAGGCAGCGCTGGTGCACTGGCAATGGAGGTCTCCATGAATAATCTGAACTAAATTGACTTTTCCTTTTTCAAAAGTCTTCCCATTCAAGGAAGCACATAATCTGATCATTTTAGGAGTAGAACAGTTGAAAGAACGTATTGGCAACTGCACACTACAGTACTTAAAATATGATGATCATTTATGAAGGTGGGTTTGTTCCTGGGTTGGCTCAGCTTTCTTTCTGAAAAAAAGTTGCTGATAAGTGATGTGATTGCATGCAACTATTTACCTACCTTTCTCATTTTAACCAAGAGTTATATGCAAAATACTTCTGAGGATCTTGCTACTCTGTGACTATAAGTCAATTTGGATTTCTGCTGTAAGTCCTACAGTATTCTCAAATCCAAAGGAAACCTTGTTTATAGGAGCTAGGACTTCGTGTATCTACTTTTGCAATTTTTTTAAAAGCAAAAATGTGTAGAAAAATCTTATTTAAATAAATGTGAATAAATGTGAATATAAAGTTTTAGGCTTTTAAAAACCAATATACTTTTTAATATATTTAATATATTTAGTATATTTTAAAGCCTAAATATTTAGGCTTTTAAAACCAAAACTACTCTACTTACAAGGTCCAAAAACTTATATTAAAATATGTAATTTCCTCCATTTCCATTCTCCCACCAAACAATTTTTCTAACTTGCTTACATGCAGACATAACTTGTTATTCTGCTGTCTCTCCCACCCGAGTGACTGGGAGCATGGAAAACCCATGATCCCACACAGTTCTAGTGGGCATAGGCTGGAGGAGCATTTCAGAATTAAAGTTCATCTTGTGGGAGTGAAGAGGCATAGTAAAGCAAAGTAACTTTTCCAGAGCGTTTACTCTGAAATAGCTCCTCACTGAGGAACAATTACAGTAGCAGAGCTGAGTATCAGGGTACAGCTATTATATTTCATCTATACTGGCCAGAGTCTTCATGCAAGATTACATAAAAAAGTAATCATGATCGTAGTCAGAATCCCCTGTCTGTAAGGTGTAAAATACTGTTCTGATGTGATTGTTTAACAAATAATCTGTGCTGCATATTTATCTAAGACATTTTCCTGAAAACATAAGAGGTAAGCTAAAAAGAGTAGGGGAAGAGCATAAATAGAAAGCATGTATTCTTTCACTGGCTGCTTATTATATCTTTGCTCCCTTAGGGTGCTGCCAGAGCATTGGTTTTGCATTTCCCTGGAAGCCCATGAAAATCATACATTCTTATAGGAAACTCCTTGAATGATAGCAGGTCTTCTGGTATGCTTTAGAGGTATAGATGGACTGATTTTTCTTGAGCAGCCAAATTGTGCTTTCTACCAGTAAAGGAACTCTCCACAGATTTAACTGGACTCTGGAGCTCAGCCTCCACACAGGGCCTCTTTTTTTAATGTGGTAGTCTGCTTGGGATCACTAGTGGCCATCAATGAAATGTTTCTTCTTGAATTATACAATCTCCTTAGCCAGATCCTAGGTTCCAGACCATGTTTTCCAAGGCAGCTGGAGCTTGAGCTGTCATGAAGTCTCTGTATTTTCTGGTTGTTGAGTAATAGTTTCATGCTTTCTGAGCAGAACAGTAATTAATGAGAATTTTATTATAAGTGTTAATGGAATTAACTTTTCTTTGCAGAACTCTCTGAAGCCTGATTCTATGAACAATACAAATCCAAATATAGTCTTTTAAGTGGCATAGAAAAATAGTTCCTTTAAAGTTTACTGTACAACATTCCAAGTACTGTCAGTCAAATATAGTGCAGAAGTTGCAATGTTTGGACCTTTAAAATTCTGTTCAGACACTTACTGGAAATGTTTTCCTCCTTCCAGAGTTAGTTCCAAAGGAAACTGCTTGCAATTTGTGCACACAGAGCAGGGTGGGAGAGGGAGATCATTACTTTTTTCCTAGCAAAGCTAGCTAGTGATGTGTGCAATATTTTTGTTTGGTAAGGAAGGTCTAATGCACAGTTTCAAATGCGTTGTTATCATATTCTGAATTTGTCAACAGCTTCATCTCATCTTTTTGCACTCTTGTCTGTCGCTTGAGTTTTAGGAAGAAAACAGAAAGAATGTAACATAGAAGGTAAAAGTCAAGATTAGGCTGTGGTGAAGAACGAACCGGAGTGCGTTATGTACGAGATATAGGAGGCAATTCTGCTTATATAGAAAGACTGAACTGCAAACCAGAATAGAATGTAATTCCATCTCACATACATTTATGGTTTTAATCATAGTAATGTCCAAATAAAAATAATTATCTAAAAGAAACAGCCCAAGACAAGACATCGTCAGGAATTTGGACCCAATTTCTGAAGCAGGGAAATCCTAAGCTAAAATTTTCACTTAACTTACCTGATTGAGATTTACCTAAATGTTAGTCTTGTCCTGTTCATGTCCATTCAGAACTTCAGACATAGCTCTAGAAGAGGTAAAAATATTTAAAAAACGTCTGAACAGTGTCTCAAATAGAAAGGGATTATGATTTAATCAGATTTAAGATTCTCAGCCTCTCTCTGGAGTTCCTTCTGATCTCTAGATATCCTTCAGTTGTAAGTTGAACTGAGCTCGAAATACAGGCCTTTAAGAGGTATTCATAAAAGCATTTAATGCAGGTATTTCAACAAGTTTATTTCCTTACTGCTGTCCTGTGTTCGTAATGCAAATTGACTGAAATGTGATTGTTACTATTTTCTCCTCAGCTGTATTATTTTAACTATTATTTACATTATTTTTCTGTATGAAAATTCTGAGCTGCAGATTTTACTAGCACAGGATTTTCAGGAAGCAAATCTTCACAATTCTCTATAAAACATGATCTGACTGAGTTATAATCTTGGGCTGTGGTAGATGTGAATTTAAACCTTATTCATTCCTCAGATATTTTTGTTTGATGTGGTTGAAGGGATTTGACCTTTTCCTTTACCTTTGTGTAAGCAAAGAATAAAAAAACCCAACACTTTTTTGGGGGAAGAGGGATAAAATGAGGAGGAAGTCTGTGAGGACCTCAGATACTTTAGAAATGCCAGTAAAATATGTGAGCATTTGCTAACTGAATTTTAAGGTTGCAAATTCATAGCAGAAGTACTTCTGCACCTTTCTGTCCAAGGAGGTTAACAAATATGTCAGAACATGCCTGACCAGTCAAATGCATTTTGAATATTAATAAGCAACCCAGAAAGTAAAGAATTTTACACTACTTTTCATCTATAATTGTCAAAGAGTGGTAAGGTTAAAATTGCAAACATCATTTACTAGGAGTTCTGCAACAGTAAACAAGGAGAAGGCAGAAAAGAGGTGAAAGGGGAGCTAAATTCAGTGAACTAATAACTTGTTATGCATTACTTATCCAGTTCTACAAAATGGCATTATGTCATAACCCTGTCAGGTTACCTTTTGACAATTCATACTGGAAGGTGTGGGGGATGCTGTCTCACAGAGAATTGATGCAATTTGGGAATGTGTCATCTCCAGCATGTATATTACCACAGGAGTACCTCTGTCATGACCTCGAAGATCCTCCTTTCTGTTCCAGATCTGTATGACTCCTCACCACTGCCTAATTAAGTGATATAACTTTATGAAACACAGGTGTCCATTAGGGACCAGATTAAAATTACCAGAGTTGCTTTATTTGTAACATAATTTGAATCCAGGTCTCTAGAACTGGGAAACCAGCAACTGTGTTAACCTATATTTTACTAAACCCTTGATAATTTATCTTTAAATTGGGGATCACCACCTCCTTCCCCTCCCCCCCCCCCCCCCCCCAAGTTTCTATTTATCTGTAGAGACTCTGGAGAGAAGTAACAGATCTTAGTTTGCTGGGACCACTTTTGTATCACAGCAAAGCTTAATGAAAATTAATAGGTAGTGCTGCAAGCTTTTTCTTTCAGGCTACTGCAATTTAGATATTTTTGCAGACTGCAGCAGCCTGCAGTTTATCCATTATTTAGGACCTTCTAGTACTTGAAACTACCATCAGGCATTTGCCCTCCAGGTGTCCCATCAGGTGTTCTTATAGCAGAGTAATGAGGAAAGCCTAACCAAACTGAACGCTGGTTTGCATAGCATCACAGACTCCCCACTAATGTCTCTGGCTGAGGTGGAATTCAGGAGCTAACAAGAGTAGTGAAGCATCTACCATTAAGGGTGAAGAGAAATCCTTTCATAATTTTAATTAGCTTTGCATTTCTAAAATGCTTAGGGATCACTTAAAATCCACAGATGCATTTGAAAGAGGCATGGTTCACTGCACAGGCAGTCGTAATATTGCCCAGTCTGAGCACAGCTGAAGAGATATGCAGCTGATGTAGCTTTGGAAGGTCACAGTTGCTGTATTTACTGGAGCTTATTATTAGCTAGAAACTCTATTTTTGCCATCAAGTGCACTTGTCAAATCCAGGCTTGTTGTCAGAGGGCAGTGAAGAAGTGATATTCCCTGAGAAGCTGTCCTTCTCGTGACCGTTCAATGGTATCTCTAAATGAAGATTTAATGTATTTTGAATGGAAAACAGAATCTGTGTTCCATCCATTTTGAGTCAGGAAAAAACAAAAGCATAAGAGGTACTCAGCCTTTTCTCCATGGATACATTTCTGCAAAGCAGCAGGACTTCGGCAGTAGAGCTCTCTTCATAAAACAAACCATTTTCATAAACTACATGGGGGGCTGGTGGCTTGGGTTTTTTTTTTCCTTTCTCTTTTTGGAAGAAGAGATAACCCAAAGAGTGTATTTTGGGAGGTACTCACTTTAGTGATTTCCGAAATTCTCTCCTTTACTTTCCAGCTTTATTATCTAAGTATAATTTTCTCTCCTTCCCATGTGTTGTGCATCTGTTCTACAGGCTCCAGCCAGGAGAATAACCATATGGGGACATGAAAATCTCCACCGCATTGATGCCAGAAGACAAGCTTATGTTCATTCCAAATGGCATCAAAGGTTGCTTATCCATTTACATCCCTTCCAGTAACTTAAACCTGTGGCCTTGTCTAAAAATACACAAGGAAAGAAAAAGCATGCTTGATTATGAACTGAAAGGTACTCACAGTGCTGGAATGCTGGAATTTGGATGATCAATGAATTTTACTTTAAAGTTTATACCATTGGGTGTTTTCTGCTTCTTTCTGTGTAAGGTAGCAATTACTGCACAAGGACCGCATCTCCTTCAGACTGATCTCAGTACTTTTCTTCATTTCTACTCATGACAGATTCCGTCCCCCAACCTGCATAGAAGCTATGTTCTATGTAAGAGTGAAAATAATTCAGCTAAAATTTCCCCAGTGTCTGGGGCTCTCATTAGGTAAATACTTCACCTGCTGCACTGCTTCACTGTCCTTATCTTTCCAGTGATGATTGGAAGTGGTATGAAATACTATATAGACATTGCAAAAAAAGATAATCAGCATCAACACAGCTTGATCCAGGCTGATGCTGAGTTGCTGACTTGACCTGGGAAGGAGTAGCTACCTCATGTTGGTTGTGCATGATTGCTTGTCATAAAATGAAAGGTTAAAGAAAATGATTGTGCCATCGTGGACAAAATGGCATTTAGAAAAAGTAATAATAATCAAAAGTAAAAGTAGTCTAGTGCTGATTGCTTTCTAAAGGACTCAGACTGTGATACATACTTGTTTTTATAAATAGCTATTTGAAAGCACATGAACTTGTGGCAGACATGGGCTTGATAAGTCTGGCCTGAAACAAATTTTCTATGTGGAATTCAATTTCATGCAGCAAAATCCATTTTACTCACAACAAATTGAAATAACCATTGGAAAAGAGATGCAAGCCATACCCACCATGATTGCCCCCTGACACAAGGCCAGGGGCTGAAAAAAGCCCTCATGGCTCTAGCATCTTCACAATGTAGTGCTGGTTCCTGTGTCAACTTGAACTTCTGAGACTTTGTGCTGATGTTGGTCTCTGCATGACGATGGCTTGGAGAGACATCTGCAAATAGAAACTTGCCACTAGAGATTTACTGGGATCAGGCCAGAATAGTCACTCAGTGACTTCTGTCACTTAGTAGCTGAGCTTCCTTGTAGTATTTTCCCAAAGCTTGATCTGTCCTGCTTACCAGGTGTGCAGAACTTCTGACTCTTTACAGAGGAAGAGTCAATGTTCTTAAGTCAATTTAAGACTTCAGTTCTCCCCATTACTTTGCAAGTTCCTGCATCTTGTTCCCAACTATTTTTATCCTTCTGGAGTTACATCTCCAGCTCCCACTCACTGGCATGTTTTCCAGTGTCATTGCTTATTTGTCAGACTGGAAACATAGTCGTTACTGTCCAGTAACATTGAATATCGTCAAAATCTATGTAAATAAACACTTGTTCTGAAAGTAAATGCTCTTCCATATCCCAAATGCAGGAAAGTGCATGAGGCAGCAAAAGGAACAAGCTGCTACTCAGAGCATCAGCTCCTTGTTGTGTGATGGTGTTACCCTCTGTGAAGCAGCAGTCAACATGCCTTCTCAGGGAGTTTACAGGAGGTGCCTGTGGCTATGCAATTCCATGTGTGCAGGGTATCAGTAGAGACACAAATCAATCTCTGTTCATGATATGATATGATATGATATGAATATATCATATCATGATATGATATTCATATATCATATATGATATTCATGATATGATATATTAGGTAGACGGCAATGTGTAAAGCACACAAGTCATTCATCCTTAGAAATACATATAACCATAATCTATTTATATAGAAAAGCCTATCATTTCAGCAATTGCTCACCTATACTACAGCTCAGTCCAGAGCTGGGAACGTGTGGTGCTTGTAAATCAAATAGTAAAACCAGGACTGGATGTAGCCTCCTTGTCAGTGTGGTCTTTGCAGCAGGGAGCTTGCTGTGCTGGTCATTGCCAGTGAGAGGATGGATGTCCTCCTACTTTGTGAATCCACTTCTGTAAATCCCCTGCTGCACTGCAGCTGAGGCTGGGGAGCAAGTTGTTGAAGTACGGTTATTAATTAAAGATGAGGTAGCCATTCCAGATGAGATGTGCACAGCTCTCCATACTCCTTAACATTTGTTGTGTTCTCTATTAGCTTTCACAATGACACTTGGTATTTCCTTAATTGTCAAAGATGTTTTCAATTGATCTTTCTAAACTGATTTTCTCACTTGTCGCATCACCACTTCTTGTCAGACTCCAAACATTCCTGCTCTTGCTCAATCTCAGTATCCCTACAGTGTTTGATATGTTTTCTCTGTGAAACATCTGCCAGATTCCGTAATCATTTCCTGTTATTTCTAAATGCCAAGGTTAATACTGAATGTGGCCCTTTTTAGTACTGGCCTTATTATTGTAGCCATCCCTTAGAGGCTTCATTTTCTTTTTTCCCTAACCTTTGATTGTTTATACTAGTGAAAATACATCTCATTCTTATGGTGTTGAATTAACAGTGCAAATATCATCCCTGATTCTTTTAGACATTGTCTGTCTATTTTCCTGTTCACTAAGGACTGATTCCCTAGCTTCCCCTTCCCTTTCATCTTGAATGCTACTTTTCTCATCACCATTATCAGAACTTTAATTATAAAGTACCTCTTACTATGACTGTGAGTGGCAGAACCTGGCCTTAAAGTAATACTTTGTGTCTTTATATATATATATATATATATATATAAAACTCTACTTATGATTGGCTTCAGAAGGATTATATTTAAAGGAAAGTCATATTGAATTATACTTCAATTGGTACTCCCAATTTCAGTTATTAGAGTTTAAGCAGAGTATATTTGGGGACTGCATTCATCAAATGAATCAGATTGTGCGTATCTGCGCTGGAGAGCACAAGGAGAGAAAAATCAGCAGTATTAATTTGTTACTCAAAGCTGACAAAAATAATCTTTAATATTCTTTTATATATATTTCCTTCTGGTTGTCTTGACTGGAGAAAAAAAGTGAGTAGCAGAGAAGAATTTCATAAGCTTGTTTTCACTAGTTTCAAAAGATTAGTGAAAAGATGATGTAAGTTGGGGGGGGAAAAAGTGCTAATCATGTGAAATTATAACTTATATGTTGGTGAATATCACCCTGTTTTGAATTAAATAAGGTTCATATTCTAACAGGGAGCCTAGCTGAAAAGCTGTATTTAAATTGCATTTCAACTACTGATGATTAAGGCAGGCAAGAAAGAGAGAAAGAGAAATACCTATTGCTTTTTGTTTGAACTGGATAGTTTTAGTAACTAGTGGCTGATATCTTAAGCACATTTAAGTACCAGCTTCTTTGACACAATACTGGTTAAATCATAGGCTTGGGTAAGCATATAAAATTTCCTGTGTATGTGAAACACTCTAAAAGGCAAAATGGCATGCAAATAAGAGTGTTTTTTGTTTGTTGCTTGGTTGGTTGTGTTTTTTTTTTTTTTTTTTCCTAAGTAACTTCATTCTTTTTACTTTTCAGTTGATCCTCAGGTCTATTAGCAGCCAAAATGACAGCTAGGTTGGAAATTCTGGTGTCTGCTATACTGCTTTCTCTCTGCAGGATGTAACCATTGAGAGAAGAATACAATATCAAATGAAATCCCTTTAAAATTCATGAGAGCTTTGTGAAGACCAATTTAGACATTTAAGGTAGTTGAAATCTAAGTGTATGTGTAACTTTACACATAATTGCTTAAAAGGCACAAGCAATAACAAGTTCATTACTCATGATTTCTACAGCTTTGTATAGAATATTTAAATCAAGCCACCAGTTGCACTGGTAATGCAATTATATCTAAATTACAGCTGCTGTCTTACATTGACCCCTGCTTCTAATCAACATATTTTAAAACTACTGTATGACAAAAGTATAAATTTATCCTAAAACCAATAGCATTCAACAACAACAAAAAAACCCCAAGCCTAAACCCAAACCTTTGTTTGAAGATTTTCTTTTTTGAAAAGAGAAACAATGTGAAAAAACCTGAAAATATCTGTACTCATGTGAATTATTTATATTTGCTTGCTTACTTATTTGCTAATACTGTTTTTGCATGTGTGCATGCCTGTTTTAAATAACTTTAAAATACTATTTCTGCAACTTTTCTTTGCCTTATTTTACATGGGAGCTTCACTACAGGTCTTTGACAGATGTTTTGCTGGGCTTGTATTGAACCTTGATATTTGCCCCATCTTAGTTGAATGTTAATCCTTTTTTTTAGTTTCTTTTTTTTTTCAGAGAAACAAAATGAAAGGACTTGGCAGGGTAATTCAGCTTGGCACTCTGAGCCATTGGATGAGTCATCAGTAGAGATTGGACAACATACTCATTCTTACCGGCAAATCAGTGTTTCTACAGGGTTCTTGATTAGAAGTAACGGACAACCTTTCCATTGCAATCCCTCTCTCATGCCTGACTTCAACATTAGTACCAGAATGATGGACTTTCCCACCATAAATACAGCAACAAAATGACAATTATTTTGAGTATTTCTAAGAAGGTTTTCTTTCACTTTTGCCTGCTCAGTGATTAGTTAATTAATTATAATCATGGAAGAAAATAATACATGCTGTTTCATTTTGGGGAGCACAGTGAAGCAAGCTATTTAAGGTAACTAACAGTGTGGTAAGTTTATTCATGCTGTTTCTTACTGAGCTCGCCCTATACAGGACAACTATGAAAAAATGCATAAGCAACAATAGTCTGTATAGTTTCTAATACAGATTCCATTTCTTCTCAGCTCTGCTTTCCATTGCTGTTATGCACTATAAAAATCTTTCTGCAGTTAGTCCTGGTTTGTAGTTTGAAAGATGTAATAAGCAATTCGTGCTCATGATTTCTCCATCTGCTTGAAATAGAATTGAAACTGTTGTGAGCTAGCCTCAAATTTAAGCTTTCCAAAAACTAAAACCAGGTCTCTACAGTCCTCAGAAAAACTTTTGTTTTAAACAGAATCCAAAGTGCTATGCTTTTACCCACTGCAGTGAAACAAAAAATTATAGGGAATCTAAAACCAATCAAAACTAACAACATAAAAAACTAAAGCCAAATTGATGTATCTTAGCATTGTGGAAAACTCATGAGGTGGTAAAAACCAATCTCATGGTCTTTGGAATACTGAAGACTGTAGAGTAGTTTCATATTATCTGTAAAATACATTAATGTTTTTTCTTTACAAAGGCTCCATTTTCAAAGGATATTGAGACCAAAGATTTCAGTTAGGTGATGCCCAAAGGGAAGATTTTTTTCTTTAAAATTTTAGAGAAGTTAACAAAAGTGAACGAACGTCTTCTGCCATCTGCTCTGTCAAGTGTATATCCTTGGTATGGATGTCTAAGATGTTGACAGGGACTGTTCCTCCACTGAGGCAGGCAGGCTGTGGTCAGTTTTGTTACATCTTACCGGTATGTACTGAATCACCTTTAATTCAGTCATGTTACTCCACTCTAACAAACCCAGTAGTTATTTTTATCTAGTTCTGGAAACATGGTTTCTAGAATAGCTTTTTTGTGACATTACTTCTCAGAAACATGATCGCTCATGGGGAGCCTGCAGCCTGCATGCAGGTGTGTGGGTTTTAGCTGGGATAATTTTCTCCATAGCATCTGGTATGGGGCTGTGTTTTGGATTTGTGCTGAAAATTGTGTTGATAACATGACATGGTTTAGTTATTGCTGAGCAGTGCTTACACAGAGTCAAGGCCTATTCTGCTCCTCCCAGTGACTGGCTGTGTGGAACTTAGTTGCTGGCTGGAGCTGAACCGTGGCAGGGGGAATCTGGGTCTGAGATCTAACAGACACATGTTCCCCAGAGGACACTTGAGCTGTCTCTGAGCCTGCATTTGGAAGCTCATTGGCTGTGTGATCCATCAGCCTGGTCTCGAAAACAACTATGTACTGGTACGCAGCCATCTGGGTAGACATACCTAATGCAATTTATTTTGAATCACAACCATGATTTTGTTCTATGGACCAATTCCTCAAAATATTAGAGTATGACATGAATCCAAATAGCTGGATATAAAGGTCTGTGGTATGAATGTTATTGCTGCCAATGATTATAAATGGTCTGTTTTACTACTTTTTGGAGGGAACAAAGCCCACATTCACTCAAAAAGAGAGAGGTGTTGGCCAGCTCCAATAAATGTTAATAGATTTTTACTATTTGCAGTTTTATCAAAGCAAATTGACACAGCTTTCTTGCCAGTTCGTTACCACTCCTTTAGTTGTGAAAAACAGATGAGCAAATATAGTGTGAGTATGGCAGTGAGAAACAGGTTCTACTCCAACAGTTCTGCTGGAGTTTTATGCCTCAAAACCTGCTCAGTAAGCTCAATGCCTGACTGAAAAGGAAGTGCTGTGTTCACTTGATGTCAGTCTAGTGTCAACATGATGTTCATGTTAGTGCAGATCTGTAGGCAGAAATCAAACATTGATTTGGGAAAGCAGACATTATTTCTTAGAGGTACTGCCAACCCTGGGAACTTATGCAGGTTTACATTAGTTGAATGGGAATAGATATCTACACCAGTGAACTTCAAGACAGTCAAGACCTGCTAGATGTACTAATACACCACCTTTGTTTCAGTATATAACTAAGAACCGGGAATGAGAGAAAATGTAAGTCAGGGTGAAATACTTCCTCCTTCACCTTCAGAAAGAAATGCTGTTCTAGGAAACTCAGCTATATTGTTTTCCTGTTGAGATAAACCACTTTATTTTTCTAGTTAAACCAGTGTGAAAAAGATGGAGGTTCTGGTAATGTACTACTTCATTCTCCCTTGCAATTAAACCGCAGGAAAAGCAGCAGGTGTTAAAGACGTGCAATAATGAGAACACACAGAGAGACTAGATCTGACTAAAGCTCTGTCTAAACACTATTCTTCTTTCAGTAGCAGCAAAGAGTGAATGACCAGGGAAAGGTGTAACAGATTAAACAGAAAGAAGTATTCCTGCTCTACACCTTCTCAGTTTCTTCTGATCTGAGGCTCAAGAGCAGAGTTTGCATCAATCCAGCAGCAGTTTCTCACCTTCTAAGTCTGCTTTTACTTCTGATTCCAATAGCTCTTTCATTTTTTGCTAGAAGTTACTTTTCTTCTTCGGCAATTTTCTTTGAGTTTCTCTCCAATGTTCAAGTAGCCGCTACCTCATGGAAGGTGCTTTCAGGGTTTTAGAATATTTCTTTTTTTATTCTTTGGCTTAATGCCTAATTTTCCTCAGTCTACCATTCATGCATTGCTGGTTACTGCTGAAATATGGCAGTATTATGTAGGATGATGGCAATTAGGTTACATCCTGCCCCTCAATATACTTTACCATGTTTTACAGTTCATTAAACATTGATTTCCATCCATATATATGTATGTATCAAATCTTGTTTCTGTAAAAACACAAAGTATTTAATTGAAAAACTTGATATTGCATTCCTCCTTGATGACATTTCTTTGTTTTAGGGGAAATAAACAATAATTATCCATCTTTATTTACTCCTCAGATGGTATTCTTCAAATCAGTCCTTGCTGCACATTGGTAGATCTTTTTTTTAAGGCCAGAAGAAATTGTTGACATTTAGTCTTAAGTCTTGTGTAGTGTAGGCAATATCACTTCAGTGAGTAGCTCCTTCAGCAAAACCCCTTACATGTCTCATTTTAATTAGATGCTAAGAATAAAGCTATCAAAATAACCAAAGAAGGTACCACCCTGGCTCTTAATTTGGAAATTTATTGCCTTAGTTCATGTCATTAGTTCCAGTAATGATCTCACAACAAAGTCAGTGACAAAATTCTAGATAAGGTAAATAGCCAATGCTGAGCCTATTGTTTTCAGGTAAAGTTTAGAGGAAATTAGAAGAGACTTACTTTTCCATTTGGCACGGCAATGTGTAGTCAGGAATGAATGTTATTCTCACTTTAAACTGTGTCAGTAGTTTTTTACCACTGTAGTTTGGAATCATGTGATATTACGCTGTTCAAATGTGCTGTGTAGGCCTATGGAGCGTTTGCTGAGAATTTTGCGCTGTCGCAAATTTGCCTTCCAAAATTGCTTTCAAAATCTGATGTAGAAATAAACCCCAAATATATGAAATTAAATTTTGAAAATGATAATTTCAAGTGTAGAATTCTTTAGAATTCTATGATTCTAAACAAACCTGTACAGCAATAATGCCTGTGTATTAGCAAGTAATGCAATGCATTAAGAGAGGGTTTGAAGAGTGAGATAATAGTGGCTAGGGAACTGGGTTTGAAGAGTGAGATAATAGTGGCTAGGGAACTGATGTCCAAACTGTGCTTATTTCTTCTGAATTTACTTGAGGTTAACCTCATTCTATTCCCTGAACATCTGTCAACAGCCGAAAAGACCACATACTCCAGTTTTGTTTCTCCTGAAAGAATTCCAGTTTTCATACTCTGCTGCCAGTCTGCATATAGGGGAAATCAGTGAACTATTGAGAAAAACATTCTAGAAAGAAACTAAAAAGAGATACAGTCAATTTTTGCATTTCTCTTACTGGACTTTTCCATAAGAGATAACACAACTGTTGGGTTTGACTTGTTCCCCTATCAACCTTATTGCAGTAACTTATTGCTTGCGGCTGAGAATGAGTTTGGAGTCTTGACTTAGATTCTTCACATCGGCCTGGACTACAACGGTGACTTTTGAATCTCCTTGGATTGTTCCATCTGGATATTTGAAAATCAGATCTAACCCTGCAAGTATTTTCAGTAGCACACATCAGTAAAGCCTTGGAAATGAGAAACTGGTGGGCAGTTTTCCTGATGACTCATGAGGCTGATAATTTTATCCCTCTTCCTTCTTGACAGCACCAAAACAATGTAACTTAGCAGAAACAGAATTTAGCCTTTTCAGACAGCCGCCCCAGCAAAGGCTGCAGTCTGAACCTCGACATTAGCATTTCAGAATGACAACTTACCACCCCACCTGAGACTTCTTGCCCACTCACTACAGATACAAAACTAGTAGCCACAGGCATAACATTATGATTTGCAGTTGGGGCTGGGCAAAGTTTTTCTCTAAATAATAAATCTTTAGTCCTCCTGAAGCTCTTCAATCATTTATATTTAATATAGCAGCAGTATCAGCTGTGGAACAGAAAATGTTATGGTGATATGTCCAGTGAATAAGGGACTAGAAATCCCATTTAAATTCTCTATGCAACCTGGCAGGAATGTGGATCTTAATTTTCTAGCTGCCAGGCTGGCAGGTGCACAAAGAAAGCTCTGACATTTTGCTGTGGACTCTTGTGAAGGAGCATTCCAAGAAGTGAGGATGGGGACTGAGGTACATCTGCCTGCAAGGAAGGTGCCCTAACAATGAGGTTGCTACTTTCTTGCTCTCATGCACTATTTAAGTCTTTTAGAAAAAGTATAACGGCTTCTGCAGGGCAAGGTACATTTTAGGATGTTCAGAGTCACCTCAAAATACTCTGTAAATATTCTTGAATACCCCTCAAAATAGTCACCAATCTTGAACATTCAGCTGGAAGGGAGAAACAGTCCTAGACTGTTGGTGTGATTCAAGCTTAGAATGCCTTTGCACTTGAATTCCTAAACTAACAACTGAACTTCCTTTGGCAAGGGTGTCTGCTATTGGTTATTTTAGTGGACTTTTGATAATGTTTTCACCCTGGTGTGAAAAGTGTTCCTAATTTTAAAGGACTATCCTATATTTCATTAATTTACAGCATGAATAAAGCTGAATCAGTGAATCAGATCTCCACAGATCTGTAGAGTAGTCAGTGTATGTAGTGTAGATCATTCTTATTTTGGTGTAGCAAACATTTTAAACCTCAGAGTTTTAAGAGAAACTGATCACACCTAAATATCCCTTTGTGGCTTAAGATAACAGTGCAAAAGCTCCATCTTGAATGTCTCTTTGAGACAGATCATCTTTGGGTGTTTCAGAGGAGTATTTTCAGAAGTTAAGGTGCTCTTAGAGAAATCACAGGGTGAAAAATCCTCTGACTGCAGTGAGACAACTGCTTGGAGGATTAGAAAATGAGGTTAAAGAACTGAGGGAAGCTAAGAGAAGTAGTGTGAATGCTCATGGCCTTAGAGGTACTTATTTGGGATGAAAGTTAGTCTTTGCCAGTGATTGTTCCATTTCCCCACATAATCTTGCTTGCTTGCGATGCTTTTTCAAAAAAAAAAATGTATTTTTATAACATTGTAATCTAGAAGAACTGTCTTGTCCATAGAGTCATCCTAATGTCATGCCATCCTAAGGCATGTCAAGGATAAGAGGGTCATGAGGGGCAGTCAACATGGCTTTACAAGGGGAAGTCATGCTTGACCAACCTCATAGCCTTTTATGAGGAAATAACACGGTGGATGGATGATGGCAGAGCGGTGGATGTGGTCTACCTTGACTTCAGCAAAGCATTTGACACAGTCTCCCACAGCATCCTCATAGCTAAACTGAGGAAGTGTGGCCTGGATGATCAGGTAGTGAGGTGGACTGCGAACTGGCTGAAGGAGAGAAGCCAGAGAGTTGTAGTCTATGGGGCGGAGTCTAGTTGGAGGCCTGTATCTAGTGGAGTGCCTCAAGGGTCAGTATTGGGACCAGTATTATTTAATATATTCATCAATGATTTAGATGAGGGAATTGAGTGTACTGTCAGCAAGTTTGCTGATGACACTAAGCTGGGAGGAGTGGCTGACACGCCAGAAGGCTGTGCTGCCATCCAGTGTGACCTGGACAGGCTGGAGAGTTGGGCAGGGAGTAACTTGATGAAATATAACAAGGGAAAGTGTAGAGTCCTGCATCTGGGCAGGAACAACCCCAGGTTCCAATATAGGTTGGGGAACGACCTGTTAGAGAGTAGTGTAGGGGAGAGGGACCTGGGGGTCCTAGTGGACAGCAGGATGACCATGAGCCAACACTGTGCTCTTGTGGCCAAGAAGGCCAATGGCATCCTGGGGTGTATTAGAAGGGGGGTGGTCAGTAGGTCGAGAGAGGTCCTCCTCCCCCTCTACTCTGCCCTGGTGAGACCGCATCTGGAATATTGTGTCCAGTTCTGGGCCCCTCAGTTCAAGAAGGACAGGGACCTGCTGGACAGAGTCCAGCACAGGGCAACTAAGATGATTAAGGGAGTGGAGCATCTCCCTTATGAGGAAAGGCTGAGGGAGCTGGGTCTCTATAGTTTGGAGAAGAGGAGACTGAGGGGTGGCCTTATTAGTGTATATAAATATATAAAGGGGGAGTGTCACGAGGATGGAGCCAGGCTCTTCTCAGTGGCAAACAATGATAGGACAAGGGGTAATGGGTACAAACTGGAACACAAGAGGTTCCACTTAAACTTGAGAAGAAACTTCTTCTCAGTGAGGGTGACAGAACACTGGAACAGGCTGCCCAGGGAGTTTGTGGAGTCTCCTTCTCTGGAGACATTCAAAACCCGCCTGGACACATTCCTGTGTAACCTTATCTAGGTGTTCCTGCTCTGGCAGGGGGATTGGACTAGATGATCTTTTGAGGTCCCTTCCAATCTCTAACATACTGTGATACTGTGATACTGTGAGTCTCAAGACTTCCTTGAAGCAGCATACCTAGGACTAACTCATGTATTCATGCTTTCTAACAGTAATTTTTTTGTGAGTATGGTATACAACATCAAGGAATAAAAAAACCTCGCCTTTGGTACCTAACATCTTTTACAGTTTCTGCTTGATTTAACTGTCTCCCACATGGATTGTGACTGTGCAATGACTTTGAGGGTAATGTTCTGTCAGCAAATTATAGAATGACAGAATAATTTGGGTTGGAAGAGACCTCTAGTGTACTTCACTGTAGTAGTTTTGCCTTAGAGTTGTGAGGAGTTCCTTGCTCAGCCAAGGCAAATTTCTGACACACCTGTATGACTTTCTGCATGTTTGAAAGGATTGTTCTTGTCTTTGAGAAGGCTGTCATAGCCAGACTCCAAAAATAGTTTTTTGCATTCTGACTAGAGAAATGATTTTGCCTGGATCAGTGAACATAGCAATAATAGTCATAAAGATTACTTCAGTTTTTGCAAAAGAGATTTCTTAAATACCCAGAGTGGTCTGCAACAAAGCATGCAAACGAACTGGGTTATAAAAATAATTCTAACATAATTTTATGAACACAAAGCTTGAAACTTTTTTTCACCACTGAGAAGACACTGAAAATGGTGAGGTACAATTTTTTTAATTCTACAGAAGTAACACAAACAGACTAACCTATTACTCAAAATCATTCACATAGATCACTTAATTTGGATAAGAAAATGTGCTGCTCTGTTTTCCAAGAAAAGAAATATTTTGGTACTGCAGAAGTTTCATGTAATGCTAGGAATGTATTTTTGATTCTTACAACCACACAAACAATTAAAGGCTTGATTGAGAAAGGGTAAATTATTTTCTGTAGTGCCTCAATAAAAAAATAATTATGACAATGTTGTTGATACACACAGCTTAAATGAAACAGTCGGTTGTCATCATAGTTGTTTTTAAGAACACTTGAAAAGTGAAAAGTCTGCTATAGTCAAGAGGTTTAAACTTGGAGATGTATTTTCATTTGTGAGTGGAGATGACAGGGTTAACTAAAAAGATACTACTCTATCAACTGGTTTAGAATGAGAATGAATGTGTGCTTCCAGTTAATTGTCTATTTCATAAGCTGTGTAGTATAGCAGGGAACCCTATGGTTAGCTTTTTTTCCTTGAAAATTGTGAACAAAACTTCATTTTTTCCTCATTTGTTGAGAGTTACAGAAGTTTCATTCTCTAAAGTTTACTTGAATTGAAATGTTGAACCTTATGCCCAAAAGGTAATGATTTCCATAGTCTTCAGCTGCATGAATCCTAAACCAGCCTTCATTTCATGGAAGTACGTTTGAAGAAAGATTTTGTACATTAGGTAATGTACATTTTTAAAGCTTTTTAAGAAATATAAAGCTCTTAAGATGTTATAATTTCAGTGACTATTACTTAACTTTCTTTCTTCATACTGTGTTGTATGCTTTAAAAGACATTTCTAAAATTAAAACCTATTTTTAGTATCTGCTGAGCTTTATGATTCAGTGCATTTTCACTGACTAGTAAATTATGTATGGTGACACTTTTTTATTATAAATGTAACCCTAATCTAAAAACTAACAAGACAAAATATATACAGAAATATGTACACAGTTTGTCAGGAGATTTCACAATGTTATTAAGATGAACAGTCACTGCATTGTTGAAAAACTAAATTCACAGAAAAATGTACATGGTTTCTTTGTATGAAAGGTATTATCTATTGAGCGATTCATAGTAGCTTTTGCTTGCACACTTCAGGCATTTCTAGAGATAGTTTGTTATTGCGCTATCCTGTCTTAGTGCTCTGAATTTCTTAATATTTGTGGAAGGAAAAATTTAAATGCCTTTCTTCCTAGTGCGAACAACCCTGGACAGGTTTAAAAAGAACAGCAAAACAAAAACTAGGTTGGACTGCACTGAAGTTTGTGCTAATTTTTACTTTGAATGTTGTAGAAATGGAAAAGAAATATATTACATAAAAGGGGCTTTCCCACCACCACCCATAGAAGTACATCTTTCTTAATATTGCTTTTACTTTAAGTGATTTCACCTTTACCTCTTTTGTAGAAAGGTGATCATCTGCTCCTGGTAGAACTGCTCTACAGTCATAAAGGCCCTTCCATTTGAAATTCAGGGTACTTTATTTGCCTAATCAAAGCTTTAAATAAAGCTAATTCCTACATTTTCTGTCACTAGTTCTTCTGTTGTCTTAAGCTCCCCTGGCAGCATGAAGACTGACTGAACTACGTATGCCCAGAGGGAACATTGCAGGTATCTTGAGCAATGCATCTCAAGGGCCAGCGCATTCAGGTTATTGCCTAACGTAATCTGGTAGTTGTAAGTTTTGTCTTCTTCTGACCTTGCAGGTTACAGGAAAGTAACATTACATAGACATATTAAACTGTGGATTTGACATCTTGTATTTAATAATCATAAGCTGTGAGATATTTTAGAGACTACAGTCTCCAGGTAGCATTTGTCACCGACAGTTTCAGCCGTCAAGCAGGATAGAAATAAAATTGAGTTTGACAAATCCTCTCTCATCAAAGAAATGGGGAAGGTAGAAAATATTTCTCGTTTTTTTTTCCACTGTCACCATGCTCTTTGGGGAAGGATGCCTTGCTCTTTACGGCTCCTTCAATTATTTGAAGAGCTCTAAACCTCTCCAGATGGAATTCCATGTGATGCTGAGTAAACAAAGCTGGCTATGGCATCTGTGCTGTACTGTATAAATATGGGCGGGGTTCTATGAGATGCATGATTGTCTTCTTCAGCACTGATGTCTGTAAAGATTAGCTACTACCTTCAACACAGAAGGATGCTAAATCTAAATGTGTGTATAGACATCCTACACAGAAAAGTTTGCCTGCTCTGTTCACTAGAGCCTATTGGTAATGTCTTACTAATAACCATGATTGAAAAATACAAACTAAAGGAGCTAATTTGCCTTTGTCACTACAAAATGTGAAATAGCATTCAGTATTGCATGTGTACAGGCTTCAGCCTACTTATGCTTATAGCAAATAAGATTTAATATTATTAAGTTTCAATTAAAAATAAAAAATATATAAAAATATAAAAAAATATAAAAAGTGGGTGAATCTACTCAGACTTGCAAAGTGTTAAGAAAAAGATTCACGTTAATATCCAATATTATTCCCTTTCTTGTTAGCTTATAGTGTTTCTATGGAAGCTGTTTTGCTTTTTGCTTTACTTTTAGAAAATCTCGTCTGGCAGTTTTTTAGAGCGTACAGATGATGATAACTATTGGAGGAAGAAGTTAGGTACTAGGGATTCAAGGCATTGTAGTTGCTTTTATTGATGACAAAGCAACGCATGCACACAAGGAGAAGAGGAGAAACAGAACAGCAAAGACTGAAATGTAGTTAATGTTTCTTGCTCACGCTGCAAATTTTACAGGTAAAGACAGGCACCTCAGCCACTATGAAGTCTGTCAAATATCAACATGTTTAGGATTCTGATTTTAGCTGCCTTTCTAACATGAGAGCAGCTCACAGCACAAAAATAAGTAAGAAAAGCAGCTGTAGCAGGCTAAATGGAAGGATGGGAGGGCCGAAAGTGAAAAGAGGGAGGAAAAAAGCAAAAAGAAAGAAAGGGTGGGGAAGCCTTCCATCCTAGCTGGTTCACAGGACTTACCCAAAGAAAGCAGAGGTCTCAGTGATGATATGTGAGTTATTTATTTTAGTCTATAGTCAGATTACCTCTCATCAAGGGGTTGATAAGGAAGGATCCTGGTCCTGGGAGATGGTGGGTATGGCAGTCTCAATATTAAGGCTTGCTCCTCTGGCCTACTTGCCACCCCAAAACTTTGGATTGATATAAGTCTAGAATTAGTAGAGTAGTTCTTCTTTTCATTAATTTATTTACAATTGTGAACGCTAGCATATAAATTTTGATTAATTAATCCTCATTTCTGTACTTTTCATGTTCGCCAGTTGTGAAGATAAGGTAGTTCCATATGATTTGAGTGGGCTTTTTGAGTTGTACTACTATTTTTCTCTACCATGATCTTTTGATGACATTTCTAAACAATTTAACATAGCAAGTGAAGCTGAACTTTTTTATTTGGACAATGCATTGTTCAGCCTTTGTTTTAGGTAGCTTTATTCTATCACTCAACAATAGAGATAATTTGCATTAATATGGCACTTTCATTTTTGGGGCTCTCAATACAATTAAAAGCCGCTAATTAAACCATTAGCATCTCAATACCTTTCTGAGAGCAAGTTAATGCTGTTTATTTTTTTCTCTCTTATGTGAAAGAACCGATACAGGAGGAGCTGATGTAACTTTTCCGAGATCATTCAAGATGTTGGTAGCAGAACCTGGATCTCTTGGCTCACCTCCTTATAATCCAAGCAATAAATTAGTCTCCTTTAGGGTACTGTAACTAAAAGAAAAACCTTTGCAGTGAATGTGAGTAAGACTTAATGAATTTTAATAAGAAAACCTCCTCCTTTCGTTGTATTTTCTCCTGAGCTCAGAAGCATAACTGTATAATCTTTCATGAGTAGACCCTTGGCACCTCCCTTTAAAAGCCTATCTCCTTTTAAAATGACATAATCTTGTTTCATGGTTGCAATTTTAAGTAAACAAACCTAAAATAGTCACGGAGCAACATAACCAGCTGCACATTATTTCTGTTAAAAGCTGCACTGCTGTTGTGCTATATGCAATCTGAATCTATTGGCATTTTGTAAGCAAGTGTGATTGAATACCAAAAGGAAAATTTCTTTCCAGTGAGTTCTTGTATTTGTATAAAGACTTGCCACACACAGGTTTTCTTTATTTTTGCCCTAGCAGCTGATTAACGTGTTGGGGATCCATGGCAGAGATCATGCCTGCCATGCTTTTAATTATATGTCTTCTCAGATGTTAAAATCTCTACAGATTAGATCTTTGTAAATACAGAGGTAGAGTTTGTTTCTTAATCATACGGGATTGACTAGTTAAAATGGAAACAAATAAGAAAGAAAAATATTCTTAATCATATTGAAATTGTTTGTGGTATGGCTATGCACTGAAGAGCAACAAATGACTAAAATTGGTGGTAGGCATTTCAGTTAAACCAACCAAGTAAAACCCAGAAAACCCATAACAATAGAAAGCTCTCACAGACAACTGACTTTACCTGTCATCATTCAAGAGATCTTCTCCCTTTCTGCCCCAAGTCCAAATATAGCGTGGGAATAAGTAGGATATATTGCTAGCTAACAAAACATTTCTGCATTTGATGGAGTTTATGCCTGTGCTCAACAGTATTACATGTATTTGTTTTGTAACGGCTAATGATGTGCTGCCTTCTAGCTCCTAGCTGATTATTATCAGTTTGCTTCACAAATGGATTTTGCTGAAAATGTGTCTGTTGCTGTGCTGCAGTCTCTGTTGCCTCACTTGTTTCCTGTGCATCTCAGAGAATGTCACTGGAGGTGCTACAAATGCTGCTCAGCACAATGTCCTGTCTGAGTCCCACACTTCTTCACCTGAGAAGAGCAACTTCCCTGGCGAGTCACACTGACAAAATGCCTAAAACGCAGAGACACATAAGCAGCAGGGCAGTGTGGTGGATGGGGGGACCCAAGACACTGATAAAGAACTGTGTTGTGGAAACAGGTGGGATTTCCCTCCCTGTTCTTTCTTCCCCAAGTGGAGCATGCGAAGAGTGCAGAAACGTGCTGGGTCAGTGGGATTGGTTGTAACATAACCAGATCAGGAGGTAATGTCTATACTTATATTAACAGAGGGGGATAATGTGCTGTGGTAATTTCTAGAACTACTTCATTGTATAATTCTATTGAACGGATTTAGAAAAGCAATTTCTTAGATGCTTAGTGTGTAAGTCATTATGAGAGCAGCCATCTGAATCCAGCACTGCACTGAAGGCATTTTTATATCAAGGTGCTTGCCCAGTAGCACTACAGGGATGTCAGAGGCACTCTGTTACTTTATGCTGACATCCTGGTAAGGAAAAAAGTTCTTGTGAGTCTGATGTGATTTTGAACACATAGGAAAATCTTGGGCCAAGGTGGAGGTAATTTTTGTATGCTGAGGATTTCTTTATTTTTTTATTTATTTATACTTTTTATTTTTACAAAGATATAATGTTGTTTGGTTTTTTTTTGTGGACAATTACCTGTTACCACCATTTCTGTGTTTCACTGATTTCTGTAAGTATTTATGGAACGCTACTGTACCTGTTTCACAAACTGACATACTGAGAGGAGATAAAGGCTTTATTCCCAAATGGAACTTAAGTCCAGACCGTAAACTTTGCAGTTCAATACCCTCTCCCCATTCACCTGTTGCCAGTGAAGGTGGTGTGAAAAATAGGCACCTCTGTAAACTTCCCACAATATTTAAATGTCCTTGCAGGTATTTCCAGAACTGCATAGGTTTTGATTTTGGAATGTTCCTCTGCCAACCTTGCTTGCAGATACTGCCATCAGGATGTATCTCATGGAAATCTTCCTGGAATTACTGATATAAATAGAAACACTCTCCCTCTCTTCATGGTTCCATACATATAAAACTCATTGAGGATTTGGGAGTGTTCCCTGTGTTGTATAAAATGAATCAAAGGTCATTCAGAGGCAAGGAATCAGATCCACTGTGTGCTTCACTTGCCTTGCAACCAGTCTGTATGTGTCCCTGCAAACACACTTCAGTTACACCTAGCTCACGCCAGAATTTTGAAATGGTGCTATTTCCAACGTTCCATTCCCCATCTAAATAGCAGCAATGGGCTTAACAGAGCAGAATTTAAAAAAATTTCAGATGAGCAGATCTGATTTTGTGTATGGAACCTGGTGTGTCCACCTCGCAAATGGTCTAACAATAAGGATGCAAATTCCATTTGCCTCTCTGAGAAATGACGCGTAACTGACTTCCTGCCTTTCCTCTGCAGTGACACAGCATCCTCCAGCTTCACTCTCATCAGTACCCCGCATTGTCATTCTCCCATATAGCAACATGATATTGCATAGCTGTGAAATAAGATCACAGCTTTCTCCTCTCTTACAATGCATTGACATTTGTATGTGTAGACATGTCTAGTGAAAGAACTACTGGCTTTGGGGACACAGCACCAGTATGTTGTTTTTGAAGTCCTCCCTAGAAAAAAAGTAAGCAGCTCTGTATAATTTTGTGTAGATACTTCAGATCAGAGATGGATTCTTTGGCTTTTCAATTAGAGATTATAGGTCTTCAAGCTGCCTGTATTGAATCTGAATAGTGCGAAGGTTTTTTGGGACCCTTTTCTGTTTGATTCTGTTTTTTTTTTCTGTATCTGCATACGTGGTGGATGCATACACACATATACTCCCCAATGTTAACTCAGTAATGTAAGCCTGACTTCTACTTGTGTCTTTCGTTTCCATGCTGATGTTGTTTCTGACACAACATGAGCACATATATGTATATTTATACAGAAAGAACAAATGTGAAAATAAAAACCTCAATGACTTTCTGAAGGGACACTACTGTAGGAGACGAACCGCAGGTTTCAGGGAATCCTCTATTTTGTATGAAACTACAATAATTGTTAGGGTAAAAAGAAAAACCACAAAAAACTATGGTCAAATATGGTTCATTCTCTAGATTTTACGGGAGTTTGAAACCAAACAGTTCTCAGATTGTGTAACTTACTGTACCTGGATGGTAAAGTAATGCAAAAATCTAAAATATATTGCTATAACCAGAGCTTTTACTGGAGACTGTTATACAATAACACTTTTTACCAAGAGCTGCGAAATGAATACTGCTGCCTTTTGTCAATACTGCTCCAGCAAAATGGGTTCCATGGACATGTCTGTCCCAACTACAAGGTTATCTAGTCATTATGTCTGATAAATTTATGGAAGATGAGTGTTTTAAAAAATAAGGGTAAAGTTAAGGTTAAACTCTCAGTCATTACTACCCTTCCTGTCTTGTGCAATTACTTAATTTCAAAAACATATTCTGTTCCTAAACACCGCTGCATATTCTGCTTACCTGTAGCGGCTTGGCTGGTGATCAGAGCACAGAAGAAAGGATTTTCTCTCCTTGACTTTGTAATCCAGGTGTAATTTTGACTTGAAGTGTTACTTTATACAATCCACTGGCTTTATGATCTAAAACTAGTGTCAGAGAATTTTTTTCTCTCTTACTTAGTAAACAGATTTAGAAATTAAGAAAGTTCTTCAGTATCTCTGGAATTATTTGGTCTCCTCTAAATTCCTTCTACCTCCATGAAGAGTGCATTGATTTTAATTTATGATTTTGGTCTGTATAAAATGTATATCCTCCCTGTAGATGTCCTAACACTTGTACTCCTTGCTCAGTAACAGTATTTTTACCTTTGTGTTAGATGGGGTGTGGAACCAGTTAACTAAGTCAGGAAGACTTCTTCTTATTTCAGTCTCAAAGCTGAAAAAGACTAATGGAAAATGTCACTGGGGGTTGGACTAGATGACCTCCAGAGGTCCCTTCCAAACCTAACAATTCTTTGATTCTGTGATAATATCCTTAGTATTCAATTATTTCATTTTAATCAGGTACATGTATTGATAACACTGAATCACGACTTAAGCTGTTCTTCAAAGACAGGATTTTGTGCAGTACTGGAAAGGGACTCAAAACTGTTCCTCTATGCTGCAATGTTTTAAGAGCTGTTGTGCTTCATTTCCTTGCTTTGCTTTCTCACTAGCTTCTTCCCTCTGTTCCTTATGACAATTTCTGGTTCTTAAATAATCTTTTGAAATGATAAGAGTCAGGCAAAAAGTAACTAGTAATTTCATACATATCCTCTAGTTTAAATAAATGTCAGTGCAAATGTAGAAAGCTATACTGCGCTGGAGCCATTAAAAAGAAGGTTTGAGTGCTTTGTTTTCTTTATACCAACAATTCCTTCTATATTACATGAAGAGGAATGCCATTTGACAGTTTAATATGAAGGCCTATGTAATTTTGGGTAATTTAAAAGCAAAATTGCTGAATAATATTTGCTATCAGATAATTTACACAATAAGTTTGGTTTGGCTCTGCAGTATGTTTTTATAAAAATTCCAAAATTAAGATCTAAGAGTTTTTGCAAATCCCATTCTGCAGAATGACAGCTCATAACATTTATTTTTAGTATGTGGTAGCTTCTGGGTTATTACTATGGTAGTATAATTTATCAAAGGGAGTATTAAAATTAGAAGAAAGGAGAGCAATCACACTGCTGTAGGAACTCAAAATCGTATGGTTCAGTTCTGAGAAACATGTTAAATGCTGACATTCTAGCAGTAACGGAATTTAACAACCATCATAGTGAGTCAGTGCTCAGTAAACTGAAACAAGAAATACAGCTAAAATCCTATGACCTGCATTTTTAGTGACTACTGTTTTGGAGCCCTGAGTCTTTGCGTATTCAAGACAAAGCACGGTGAAGGGGACTAGGCCTTTAAAAACAAGATCTCTGGAACACTGCTAAACCTGAGATACTCAAAATCAAATCTCACTTTTGAAAATGTGTGTCAATCACACTCTCAAATCTGATTAAAAAGTAATAAGGAAATCATATCATTAGAATGCACACACTGCTACTTTTACTGAACTCTTTGACCTCATGCAGTTAATTCATTTCTGTGGCAAAGTCTTACAGTGTGGATGAAAGAAACATTAAAATAGCTTTTGATCAATATCAATTGAGCTATATGAATTACATCAGTTGGAGATTTGGCTCTAAATCTTCATGAAACTGGAATGCTTACTGTTTAACGTATTATCTGCGTTTGACCTGTGCATGTATATCATATATGTACATTTATATATACATATATGTGTGTGTACTTTATAATCATAGAATCATAGAATAGCTAGGGCTGGAAAGGACCTTAAGATCATCATGTTCCAACTCCCCTGCCATGGGCAGGGACACCTCACACTATACCATGTCACCCAAGGCTCTGTCCAGCCTGGCCTTGAACACTGCCAGGGTTGGAGCATTTACCATTTCTTTGTCAGTAAAACAGGCTGATGTAAAGGAGTATCTTACACACCTTTAATGAGGAGCTGAGTTTCAACCCATACAATGAATCAGCAGCAAGCCCAGTTTTAATCTGAGACAGGCCATCCCTACCTATGACGACATTTCTGCTAGAGGTGCTTCAAAGTCAGTTTTGCTCTAGAACATCTGTCCAGGGACATAAAATGTAATACCATGCAAGGACATTGTGCATAAGTTCAATGCATTGAAAAATGAGGTAAGCTTGCACATCATAAAGAAAGAGTAACAGCAAACAGAAGAACGCATCTTAAGCCATTCAGACCTTCAGGCTTGCTCATGTGACTGGAAGGTTGTGGTAGCCTGATATTATCATTTCCTTGGCGTAAAACATGACATCTGACTGCATACATGTCCCTTGACCATTTTAAGGGGTGCTTAAGCAGTGGAATAGAGCTAAATAGGGAACAAGTTAGTTACCATGTGTGGGCTGAATGACGGAAACTTGCTAAAATAACATTACTCTGTGTGTGTACATTGCCATAACAAGAGTACAAGTTTTAGACTATCCATCACCGATTTATGGAGAGTTCATTTCTGGGTGGTTGAAGTTGTATCCAGACTAAATGCCACATTCTCCATCATATCCATGTACCTTTAGCATCTGAGCCTGGAGAAATCTGTTATGTTTAAGCTTTACTTTCAGTCCCATGTATGATAATGGGCAGATAAGTCTTCTATAACAAATTTAATTTATCCTTGTAATGGCCACATAGAATAATCATGTCATTTTGAGTAGGAATTTTTTTGTTCATGATCCTAATCTGGGTATTTTTTTTTAAAAAAACAAAACCTACCACGTTTCATTATTTCTCTCTCCTACAATATTTGGGCACATTTTCTCTTCACTTCTGAACTATGTTTTCTAGTAAAGCTGAAACCTAAAGTGGTAGTGATCTCAAAATTCTGAGTGCTGGCAGGATGACTGCAGAGATCTTCCCTTCACTTTGTTTTGCTGTCTCTGCCCTCTCATGTGAATTTGCACAGTCATTCATCTAAGGGTTTCTACTGTGTTGTGTGTTGTACTTACCCGTTTTCCTGTTGTGATCAATGATTCTATGTTTGGTGTCTCTGATTTGTTTCTTCAAGTCTCTTGGGAGAGATCCTTCTTGTAGGAGGTCCTGATTGAGGCCCCCTAGCCATTTGGTTGTTTTGATTTCTGATCCTTTTCCAAGTGTACATGCAATATTGTTTGACAAAATGATCCTTATGATTGCAGAGCCTAAATATTGGGAAAAGATATGAAATATAAGGATATTAATTGCCATTAATAAAATGAGGAGCTTAATTTCTAAATCATGCATGTATAGGAATGAGCAACTTGAATTAGTGCAATAGCTGTATCATTATGATCAGTGCATACTGATTACGTTTTATTATTTGTGCTTTTAAATTTGATTTAACTGCATTTTCTTTATATGGCTTCTACTGATGAATTCACAAAACAATAGAAATAACAGTTTTCTATGCTTGTTTTTCTATCTTGACATGTTTAGATTTATTTTAATATTAACAGGCTCTAAATTTTGAGGCTTTATAATGCTGGATAATCCAGTGTTCCCTAGAAGGTTGTTGGTTTTTTTTCATTTTGTTTTGTTTTAAATTGTTGAAGTCACTGGTTTCTTCTCTGACTTAACTTTAACATAGTTTTGGTTGTCAGTATTTCTCTGTTCCTGAAAAATACTTAGATATCAATTTTCTCAGTAGCAACCAATGAAAAGATCAGGCATCTGATAAAATATTATGGTGAAGTCAACAAGCTGAGAAAATGTAAAATGTATTTATCTCTTCTTTAAGTCCTGAGTTAACTAACCTTTCTCCATAGATTAATGAGTATCAATTAATGCTAATTGATGACAATTTATATATATTTCGTGCCTTTTAAAAACAGGTTAAATGCCAACTAATCATTACATATCGGTTAACATTTACCTCAGTTATATTTATATACCTGAGAAAAAATGAAAGACTGAGTATTTGTACCTCTAGGATGATCAGTACTTCATGCTGAAATGCTTAGTTTAAATTAAGCTGGAACAAGAAGAAAGAAACAAAGAAGAAGAAGAAAAAAAAAATATAAAGTAAGATGATGTTTTATCTGCTCCTTGAAGTATATTTATAATACCTGGTAGCAGTCGTTGAAGAATGTATTTAGTGTTGCAGTGAATTCCTGAAAACTATTACCCCAGCCTCAAAGTAACAGTTTCCCTTTTCAACTTCTCCATATATTAGTTATCTGAAATATACCATACAGTGTCTGTGTTATATTTTAAGAATCATCTTCAAGTTATCCTTCTTCAGTTCTTCAGGCCCTTGTTAAAAGTAATTATCTGTTTTTTTCCTGAAGATATCCAATCTCTGTGGGAGTAAGGTATCCTAGACCACATTGCAACGTCCCAATGCTGATTACGATTATGAATGATGGCACTGAGTCATTTTCATTCTTTTCTTGTTGGGTGGAGCTAAAAAGCCCACCAGGAACATAGGTTTCCAGCTACCCTAAAATTGCTACTGCTGTATTCTTCCAGTGTAGGTGTGACTCTACATCTAGCTAAATCAAAAAATGGGTGCTTGGGATAGAAATTCTGTAGTAGAAAGAGAAAGCAAGAGTTTTTTGGTCAGTGCTGTCATTTGTTCACAATTTTACCTTCAGCATGTCACTTAAGCTTCTCTTTGTTTCGTGTGACTTATCTGAACAGTTGGTCAGATCCTCAGTAGGTATAAATCTTGCTTATAAATCTTAGTTGTTGTTAAGTAACATTTACTCTGACCAAGGATTTTTAGTTTCATGCTCTGCCAGAGAGAAGGGGCACGGGAAGCTGGGATGAAACAGAGCCAAGACAACTGACCCAAACTAGCCAAAGGGGTATTTCATACCACAGTATGTCATGCCCAGTATATAAACATGGGGGAGTTACCTGGAAGGCACAGATTGCTGCTCAGGTTGGGCTGGGTATAAGTCAGTGGGTGGTGAGCGGTTGTTTTCTCTTCCCTTGTTATTTCTCTTATCATTATTATTACTGGTGGTAGCAGTAGTGATTTGTGTTATACCTTAGTTACTGGACTGTTCTTATCTCAGCCCATGGGAGTTACATTCTTTCAATTCTCCTCCCCATCCCTCCAGGAGCACAGAGAGGAAGAACGGGGGGGAGTGAGTGAGAGGCTGAGTGGTTCTGAGTTACTGGCCAGGCTTAAACCATGACAACATGCTTTTTAAAAGCTGTTGTTGAGAGGACTAGAGAACCCAGGAAAGTGAAGTAGTCTTTCACTGCTAAGTTATCAGTGTAAATCTGGCTGATTGTCAATTCCTGATGGAATATTTAGTAACTAAAAACAGTGTGGAATGGAAGCTGCATCAAGAATTTTCTATTGCCTTTGACATGATTACCATGACAATTGCCCTTTAACAAGAAGCTGTTAGATGGACAAAATCTCTTAGGTATAGGACCTCTTCCAAGCCAGGGTTACTGTGTATTTAAAAATGATGGTGCTGCGGCCAGGGACAGAGGATGCAGTTTCAGTGGTTGGAATTTCACTACCATCTCATTGACATACAACCATACCAAGTAATATGGTGCTTACCTGACAAGAGGCTACTGAATCTGGAATTAATTTAGTATCTCTCGGTTGTGCATCAGCTCTACCTATTAAGAAATTGAAACACATTTTTATTAAAAAAAAATTCTGAGATCAAAAATAAATATCATACTGCTTCCAGTTCTAAGCAGAATTCATAATGGAATTTGGTTGGTTGCTTCATGGTAGGACTTAAGCTATAAGGCACACTTTTCTGAGAAACTGTGATGTCATGATTAGATAGCAAAAATGACAGAACACAAGAAAGAAAGAAAGAAAGAAATGCTAGTCAAACTTACCCAAAGTAATTTCTTTGTAGGTAAAATAGGTGTAAATAGGTGTACCATATCTACATTTATGTACTTTTCCTCCAGAATACCTATGGAAGTCACTCAGGAGTGAGAGAATGTTCCAATGACCAATTACAATAAAATTCTTGCATTTATCACTGGTCTTATTTAAGCATCAGAACCATCTTCTATTTGAAGAACAGTATTGTAAATCTGAGTGACAGTGATTTGTAGACACCTGAAAACCAGGCTGAAGTTTGGAAACGCTCAAAAGATGAGCAATGTGTTTAACTTAGTTTATAGAAATAGAAATTACCTTCTTTTCATCTTGATTCTAAACAGGCCTTTGGGAATTTTTCATTACATTGCTTCCCTTACTGGCAACAAAATTTTTTCAGCAGGAATGAAATTCAGGAGGTGCCCAGAAAATGTGGGTTCCCAATTTGAAATTATTCAGTATTTGTTGGGGTTGTCTGTTGATTCTCTATTCAAAGTCTTTTTCTCCAGTCACAGTAACAGAAAAACCCAACACTAATAAAATCCATGTGAACCACTGACTTTTAGCATCTCATGGAGCACTGCTGTAATTATTCAAGGGCATGCATTCAAAAATGGAGAAAGGTAAAATCAGCAGAGTCTGACTTTCTTGGCTCTGTTCATTTAGATTGTTCTATTCTCTGCACTGAAGCC
The DNA here is from genome assembly GCF_963264785.1 of Psittacula echo. NCBI lineage: Eukaryota > Metazoa > Chordata > Aves > Psittaciformes > Psittacidae > Psittacula > Psittacula echo. The sequence continues at coordinate 20,740,254 of NC_137737.1, forward strand.
TACAATTTTTAAGAGTTTATCTCAGTAAAACACCTAATACCTATTCTTTAAATGTATTTATTGCCTTTAGTGCATTATGATTGCCAGGCCAATTTAAAAAGAAATCCTTATTCAATGGAACTAGAGATTCTTCAATTATCTCCAGAGTTTTTATCTGATTGGTCTTCTTGAGGAATACAGTATGCCAGGGAGATTGCATAAGGAGTTTTAAAAAACCATTTATCCTTTGGCACCTTCAGAGCATTATAAAATAATAATAAAAAAAGAGTTTCACTTACTTACATTTTATCCCCTTTAAGTGTGCTTCACATGCTTTTCTAAATTTGTTCTGGCTGCTATTACATTGATTTCTGCATTGCCCTCTAACCCCTTCCAGCATCTAAGTGAGGCAGCTGGTTGTCTGTTGATTATGACAGGGACTTCCTTTTATCATTTCTTGTCTTGAACCAAAGGTTTCAGACTTAATGTGGATTGCTGTAATGTGGCTTGTGTTTCACCCAGCTGTAGTCAGTGCTTTAACAATAATTGCTGCCTATGGAAATCTCATTCCTTTTAATGTGATTAGAGCTATACCAGTTTACAATATTTCCTGAAGTCTGCTAAGAGTGATATTGATGGGGCAAATAGTTTGAGGTTGAGAGTTAGGATGTAAGAAGGAGAGAGAGTAGGAGAAATAATTCCATGAATTACTTTCATGACCTAAATCTTTAACTGAAATCTGTGGGAAAATGTGATTGTTTTCTTCCAATCCGGTGCGTCGTGACTGTAAAATTTCAAGTCCACCTTTTAGTTTAAGGAACATCTTTGTTCTTCTGTTGCGAAAGTTAAAGAAACAATCAATCAGATATATTCCCACAAGAATTTGTTTCCTGAAATATATCTTTGGTGTAATTGTTTGTTAAGTCAGAGTGAAATCAGTGGAATTATAACAGAGTGGAATGATATTTCAGACAGACCCTAAAAATGTGAATTTAATTGCAGTTTTGAGAGAGAGCAGAGGAGTCTTTTTTGACCTGAAACATGGTAATAAACAAAAAGAGCACCACAAGTTAGCATGTTGACAATTGACATCAGATGAAGATGATCTCATCAAAGATTAAATGGTTAATTTTGGTTTCTAAAATCAGAATTGAAACGCATACAATAAATACAACATACTTGTCCACCATGCTTCTCATGAAAGGGGTTAATTTGCATAAATGTTTAAGTCATAGAATCATAGAATAGTTAGAGTTGGAAAGAACCTTAAGATCATCAAGTTTCAACCCCCCTGCCATGGGCAGTGATACCTCACACTAAACCATGCCACACAAGGCTCTGTCCAACCTGGCCTTGAACACGGCCAGGGATGGAGCATTCACAACTTCCTTGGGCAACCCATTCCAGTGCCTCACCACCCTCACAGTAAACAACTTCTTCCTTATATCCAATCTAAACTTCCCCTGTTTAAGTTTGAACCCATTACCCCTTGTCCTGTTACTACAGTTCCTAGTGAATAGTCGCTCTCCAGCATCCTTATAAGCACCCTTCAGATACTGGAAGGCTGCTGTGAGGTCTCCACGCAGCTTTCTCTTCTCCAGGCTGAACAGCCCCAACTTTCTCAGCCTGTCTCCATACGGGAGGTGCTCCAGTCCCCTGATCATCCTCGTGGCCCTCCTCTGGACTTGTTCCAACAGTTCCATGTCCTTTTCATGTTGAGGACACCAGAACTTCACACAATACTCCAAGTGAGGTCTCACAAGAGCAGAGTAGAGGGGCAGGATCACCTCCTTCGACCTGCTGGTCACGCTCCTTTTGATGCAGCCCAGGATATGGTTGGATTTCTGGGCTGCAAGCGCTCAGTGAGGCCGGCTCATCTTCATTTTCTCATCGACCAACACCCCCAAGTCCTTCTCCGCAGGGCTGCTCTGAATCTCTTCTCTGCCCAACCTGTAGCTGTGCCTGGGATTGCTCCGACCCAGGTGTAGGACCTTGCACTTGGCATGGGTAAACTTCATACACTCCTCTAATTAAATGTTCAGTTAACCCTGTTTATAGAATGTAAATGGAAAGTAAAAATGGAATACATTCCACGGAAAAGTAAAATGTGGATGATGTTATAGATTGTAATTGTCCAGTTATGTGTTCTGGTAATCTTTTCATCCATCCCTGCTTTCGGGTAAAGTAATTCTACAAGCACTCCAATCAAGTATAGCAATGATTAAGTGCGTCAGCTTTTTGCCATTTTTCCGTTCAGATTCCTCCAGAGAATTTGCTCAGAGAGCTGTTCCTCTTCCTCATGCCCATTAGGTGTGGAGTTGGAGGTCCTGATCCCTGGTCCTGTTGATTTCTTATCCCAGCTTACAGGTGGCTACTCCTTTCCCTCTGCTCAAATTGGTTTTAAACCCAGAAAGGCCCCATTTTATCATCTTACTGCTAGACTCACTGTACTCACCATAGAGTTGGTCCCTATTCTAAGGGCTGCATATCCATAAATATTCCTTTATCTCATACTGGCTTTTGTTAAAACTATTTAGTCAAATGCTACAAAAGTCTTGATTCCACCCTGAATATCCATTTCTAAATACTTCTCTTTTCTCCTATAAGCCCTTTGGCAAAGCATCATCAGGTTCCCTGTGTTTATAGTCTGTGGCTTGATAGGATCCCATCTGGCTAAGCCCTCTACCTCTTCCTGCAATAAAACCCTCGTACCGTGGTTATGCACAGCAAGATTAGATTTTCAGTTTCAGACTAGTAGATTAGCGAGATATATTTATACTACAGTTACCCTGGTAGTTTTGCAAGCTGCTTCATGGAATTGTGCTCATTTACCTTGGCTGAATATTTGATCTAGCCCATGGATAAAAGTCTGTCAAAAGTTAACTACAATTTCTGTTTGCAGAGTCCTTTTTTTTTTTTTTTTTTTTTTTTTTATATAAAAGTCTTCCCTGTGCACTTAGTAGGAAATTCCAATATGGTCATACTCTGAATTAATTAGTTTCCATGTAAACCTGGAGTCAATTCTGAAGATGTCAGTAAAGCTGCCGTGCATTAACTTCAGTGTTTCACTTTTGAGGATACAGCCTTCCATCTCTCTTGGTAATATATCTGGTTTGTCACCAGACGTGTTTTTTTCAGTTGATGGGATTGCCCTTTTCCTGACTGTTTCCCTGACAGGTGGATTCTGTAGTTACTTTGAAGTACCCCAAATCCCTGTGGGTAGAATAATCAGTCTGATCATTGCAACAAGCTTTCCATTGACTGCTGGGCCTGCTTGTGTTTAAGCTGCCATCCATCTCCTAGGCCTTTCTTGCTGCCAGCGTGTCAGCTGGCATTATCCCTCCTACTCAACTGAACTGATTTGGACAATGCTGGCCTCCTGCCAGCTCAGCACTTCATCATTAACTCTTCTCCTAGAATCTCATTTTTTGTGGGTATCCATTTTATTCTGCCTCAGCCACTTTCATTTAAAACTCTTCAATCTTCTAAGCAATAACCTTTTTAATCTTTGTGCTATAATGTTTTCTTAAGTATTTATGATTTTTCCATTCCTCTTTCCTTCCCTACTTGTGAACTGCCGTATTAGCCTGCTTATAGGAATAGTTTGCAAATTTTCTCTGGAAGGTCCTTATCTTGACCCCCTTCCTTTTCTAGAGGAGGGAAAAAAAAAGACTCAACCTTTAATGAACTTGCTGCTAAAGTCCATTAGCTATTTTCTGTTGCCAAGACTGATGATGCTATCAATGTTATTAAGTCACTAGGTATGAATTCCTCATTGCGTAAACCCAAAGTAATAAGCACTATTAGAGCCCCAGGCTGTCCATCTCACTGTTGCCTTTCCAGTGTTCTTTCCTAAATGAAAAGAAAAAAAAAAAATATAAAAAGGAAGAGGTAGGAGAGAGGCTGCTACTTTCAAAGTATGAGGCTGACAACTTCATTTTTACGGGGCTTGCTTGTTGGGCTTGCTTGTTGGGCTTGGTTTGGAGAATCTAGAATTGCAAACTGCTCTGGGCTGTCGCTGTGTTTCAGGATTTTTGAAACAGAATTGTATTATGGCATTATTGTGTTTTTCTGCATTTCTTGTTGGTTGTGAGTGTTTGGCTAGCTACCAGTGAAAGAGGATTCTGAAGCAGACTGCAGGGAAAAGATAGCCAAAATGAGTTGACTTTCAAGGAATAATTCAGAGGAACGAGTCAAAGTATTTAGGAGGAGGGAGCTATCTTTGGATTATGATTGTTTCATCTTTTGTTGATACTCAGAAGAACAATTTATGGGTACCAACAGCTCAATCTTCAGTTCTCTGTGGCCCCAAACTGTTGGTCATGCCGCAGTGACCCGCAATCTAAACTTGGACAACTCATTCATTTCTTATGAAAGTAATACGAAGAACCATACAACAGTGATTCTTTCGATAATATCAGGAAATTTTGAGGGTGATATTTTGAGTCCCTACATCTCAGAGAGATCTCATCTCAGATGGAAATATTTTTAACCCTTGAGGGACCTTGGCAAAAGTAGGAAGGAGGAAATAAATACTAAGTGAGGAGGTTCATGGACCACAAATATGTAGTGGATTTGTTGATTGGTTTATTTCATATCTTTGGTTTTGTTAGATAGGTTCAAATGCTGTTTTGATTATTTGATGGAGATGAGATGCAGTTTTGTTTTCCTATCGAACAGTGTAATTTGGCATTCCACTTCCTTGGAACAGAGTGGGTTTCTTTTCCTTCTAGGAGAAGATATTAAATCAGATTTCTAAGACGTCTTGCTCCTTTACAAAAATACTCTTTACTGAGACCTTGACAATAGAGAGGTATTTGCTTCCCTGTTGCTCTAAGATATCTTTTGTATTAGGAGAAAAAAACCCAACGGAGACATTTGTGACTAAATAATGTCGGACATAATGCAGTTGCATTGAGATGTGGGTATTGAAAAGTTTCCCTTTCTGAACCTCCAGTGTTCCCACACTGGAGGGGGGTGTTACACTTTATGTCTATGCTTTGTGCTTCAAGGCTGTTGGCTGTGCGCCTCAGAAGGAGCCAGTTGACAAAGAGTCTGAAGGTTTCAGAAGGACTGGAGAGTGTCCAAGAGTACCCATGACCCTTCAACTGAGCACTAACAGCTCTGTACAAAGAAATAAAATAACAAATGTTGCATTATTTTGGTAACCAGTGCACAGCTGCCTGTGGTTATCAGCATTTTTAGGGTCACCATGACTTCTCCTGGTCTAAACAGAGCTTAGATCTTGGTGAAACACTTCATTCCTGTTTCTTATGGATATTTTCAGGAATTTTTAATTTTGACTTCTGATATGGATTTCTAGTTCAGGAAGAAGAGCCTTACTTTTGGAGGCTTTCCTGAATTTTGAAGTTGCAATTGTGAATTCAAATTAGCTTTCACGGCATTTAGCTGTGGGCATAAATGAAAGGATTTAGCCAAATAATGACGTAATTAACAACAAGGTGAGAGGCTAAATCTTATTTTCCGCATTTCCATAGCAGTATCTACAATGTTATATTGCCAAATAAGCCACTATATTTAGCATACTTTTCTTCCTTTGCTATAGATAGTGTGTAAGAAAAAGGTTTGCGTTATAATTTAGATCAATTTCAATATTCTGCTCTTCACTGGTAAATGTCATAATTTTCCATATCAAGGCTGTGGTTTAACCTGCTGATGTGGCAGTTTCTTTGTGCTCTGCTTCTGTTTGATGCTTAAAGCATGCTATAACCAGAGCTATACAAAGTCTGAAAAAAAGTTTAAAAGATGTGTAGTAGTTTGGCACAGCCCTTGATGTGTTTTAAAGTCTATCACCTGTGAGAATGAGTTAAATGATGATACATTTGTTGGCAGTTGGGACAACAGATTCTGTATACAACAAAACAAAAGAGCTTTCTGTGAAAGTTCTTGCTCAAATTCAGTGTGGTCCATATAAGTTATATAGAAGTAGATGTTTGCTTCTGCTAAAACCTAAAAGAGTTTTTATCTTACTAGAAGGCTAACTCCTTTCATACTAAAAACATTGTGTTTTGAAGTCCTCTGAAGCCATGAAAGTTACGATAACCACAGCACTCTCGTCAGCACTACAGATTTATCTCTCTCCCCTTCCTACCATGCAGAACATTGTGGAAAGCAAGCTCTGGGGGCATTAAAGGTTTCCTTGGAGTAGCATTTCATGCACTATATTGGCATTTGTGGAAAAGTGGAGGATGTACCATGTGGAAATGAAGGTAAGCAAACAAAAACAAATATCATTTTTTTGGCAGAGCACCCTGTAGCTATGCTTCCCATTTCCAGAAAACTACTGAAGCACAGGGAGGGAAACACCTGTGAGGAAACCAGCTTCCCTAACCTTTTCCACTTTCTACTCAAATCTCCAGATATTCTGCAAAATGTCAAGAAAGCTTCAGACTAACCTCATGAGAGGATCTGGCTCAAGACCATCTTGAAAACCTGAGTGTGCACAAGTCCATGGGACCTGATGAAATCCATCCACAAGTCCTGAAGGAGCTGGCAGATGAATTTGCTAAGCCACTGTCCATCATATTTGAAAAATCATGGCAGTCAGGTGAATTTTCTGACTACTGGAAAAAGGGAAATATAACCCCCATTTTCAAGAAGGGGAAAATGGATGACCCAGGGCAGTACAGACCAGTCAGTCTCACCTCTGTGTCTGGCAAAATCTTGGAGCAGATGCTCCTGGAAGGCATGTTAAGGCACATGAAAAACAACAAGGTGATTGGTGACAGCCAGCATGGCTTCACTAAGGGGAAATCCTGCCTGACCAATTTGGTGGCCTTCTATGATGAGGCAACGGAACTGATGGACGGGGGTAGAGCAGTTGATGTCATCTACCTGGACTTGTGCAAAGGTTTTGACGCTGTCCCACATGACATCCTTGTCTCTAAATTGAAGAGACATTAATTTGATAGATGGACTACTTGGTGGATAAAGAACTGGCTGGATGGCCGCACGCAAAGGGTTGTGGTCAATGGCTCGATGTCCGACTGGAGACCAGTAATGAGTGGTGTCCCTCAGGGATGAGTGTTGAGACCGGTCTTCTTCAACATCTTTGTCGGTGACATGGACAGTGGGATTGAGTGCGCCCTCAGCAAGTTTGCCGATGACACCAAGCTGTGTGGTCCAGTTGATACGCTGGAGGGAAGGAATGTCATCCAGAGGAACCCTGACACACTTGTGAGGTGGGCTGATGCCAACCTGATGAAGTTTAACCATGCCAAGTGCAAGGTCCTACACCTGGGTCGGAGCAATCCCAGGCACAGCTACAGGTTGGGCAGAGAAGAGATTCAGAGCAGCCCTGCGGAGAAGGACTTGGGGGTGTTGGTTGATGAAAAATTTAACATGAGCCGGCCTCACTGCACACTCGCAGCCCAGAAAGTCAACTGTATCCTGGGCTGCATCAAAAGGAGCATGACCAGCAGGTCGAAGGAGGTGATCCTGCCCCTCTACTCTGCTCTTGTGAGACCTCACTTGGAGTATTGTGTGCAGTTCTGGTGTCCTCAACATAAAAAGGACATGGAACTGTTGGAACAAGTCCAGAGGAGGGCCACGAGGATGATCAGGGGACTGGAGCACCTCCCGTATGGAGACAGGCTGAGAAAGTTGGGGCTGTTCAGCCTGGAGAAGAGAAGGCTGCGTGGAGACCTCACAGCAGCCTTCCAGTATCTGAAGGGGGCCTACAAGGATGCTGGGGAGGGATTCTTCATCAGGGACTGTAGTGACAGGACAAGGGGTAATGAGTTCAAACTTACACAGGGGAAGTTTAGATTGGATATAAGAAAGAAGTTGTTTACTGTGAGGGTGGTGAGGCACTGGAATGGGTTGCCCAGGGAGGTTGTGAATGCTCCATCCCTGGCAGTGTCCTAGGCCAGGTTGAACAGAGCCTTGTGTGACATGGTTTAGTGTGAGGTGTCCTTGCTCATGGCAGGTGGGTTGAAACTTGATGACCTTAAGGTCCTTTCCAACCCTAACTATGCTATGATTCTATGAATGCACAGTAACCTTGTAATCAGCAAGCAGCAGGGTAGCACAAAGCTTCTGTTTAGCCTGTATGCCTGATTCACAGGAAGAGACCCATACCTCTGTAAGGACTTAACGACCAAGCCATGCAGCCAAAACTGAAGTCTGAATTAGTAAAAAACTATGTGAGTAGTTGGAGCATCATCTGTTCCTCAGAAAACAGCATTAAAATTGTTACTGAGTTCTGTCAACTTTCATCTGATAGTTTAGGCAGGGTGAAAATATTGTGGCTTCAGGAAATTTTGACATAAGCTGGAAATCAGACCTTTGGCACTAAGAAACAGTCCTGAAAATCCATGTGGGAGGCATGCTGCCACCACAAAGGAAGCAATGAGGGAATGCACAGTAACAGACAACAGGGACTCAACCAAAAAAACCATGAAAACATAAAAGCTGCACACAGAGAAAATACTGTAATAACCAAAGCACTGTTTTAAATCCCAAGTATCAGAACAAAGTGTCCAGGGAAACTGAATACCGTTATATTTAGTCACAGTTTGCTAAGCTGTATTCTTCTAACAGTTGCATTTATCTGAACTAGCTTGTGAAGAACCACAATGGTAATCCCAGACTACCATGATAAAAAGAAAGCAGTGAAGAATCTTAATTGTACTGCTATTGCCAGTGGCAATGGGTCAGGTTTCTAACAGAATGTGTTACAGGTGATATCTTCCAGGAGAAAAACTTAATTGGAAGACAGCAAAATTAAATGACAAGCTTTGTTTTGTGTGAGTAAGCATTAGAATTCAAAGATGTGCAAAGTTCCATAACTTTCAAAATCATGTGGTCTTTTAGGCCTCACTGCTAAACTACACTGGGTTGATACTTTAGGAGGGAGAAACCTTTTTTTCTTTTTTATTTTCTTTAGCTTTTCTTTACTCCTTTTCTCCTTCAGCTCTTTCACAATTCTCCTCAGACTTCAGTACAATAAATCCCCCTCAACTGAAAATGCAGCTGTTCTCTTGCCTATAGCATTTTGTTGCTCCTTTTCCGTAACACTCGTGTTGCTGATGTTTCAGTACTGCATTTTAACTGTGGGAAGCTTTTGAGAAACTACATCAAATGTCCCCCATCCCCTTTTTTCTTTTTCCTAGCATTATTGTTAATGAATTTTAGCAGACAGGACTGCTTTCTAACAGCATATTCTTCAGCAACACACTGAACTTGAGCTGCAAGATTTAATAGAAACATAATCACAAGGAACAAGTTGGTTAAGTTCTGTTTCTGTAGCCAGCAAAGCTAGCTTCATGTCTGTGATAAGCAGAGGTTGACTGTGAACATGTTGGAAGCCTGTGGTATTTCAAATTCTGCCATTTCCTTTTCCAGTAACTCATTCATGTCTACATAATAAAAATGTGTGCCCTATCTCCCCCCCAGGTTTTCACCATTGTTAGTATCTCTGGTGCACTCCCATGTATTTTAAATTCCAGGTGGTTCTTGGAAGAATTACAGCTCCTTATAGCACTTTCTCTGTAGCGTTTCTGTGTGACGACTCCAGCAACTTCTGCTTACATTTTTGCTGCTTGGCAACAAGGGACCATTTGGGGATTTAATACAGACTTGAGCTATAGGCCACCAACTTTCTAGAGTTCTCCTGGGCATATGTACGTGGGTGACTTGTCCGGGTCCAGTGAAAAAGGAAAAAAGACCACGGTATAATCAGTACAATGTTCTTGTAGGGACTTGTCTTAGGAATTTCTAGGTAACGTTCTTTTGCTTTTCTTCAGTATTAGACTACTGCAGCTGGAGGAAATGGTCTTTCCAAGGGCTTGCAGCTCCAAGGGATAGAGATTGTTGGCAACTGTTTAAAAACTTAATTAAAAATAAATATCCCTTACAACATTATCCATTATACTAACAGTGCTGTTCTTTTCTTTGGTTTAGATTCACTCAAGTTAACTAAAATGGCATTCTGAAGTACTGTCAGCAAATAAATTTGCTAGTAATTCCAAAAGATGTTGCACTGTGCTACTCCATTAATTCTTTTTAGGCAGAAACAGTAGGCAATCAAAAATCAGCAAGTGATACCCTCATGCTAATCAACATGGGTTTCCAGCTGTGTTTTTAGATATGAGTGTGGTCTGCTACAGAGCCTGATATTGCTCTTCACATAACCTGCCACGAGTCCTGCTTTCTCTTTCCTCAGATTCTGACCCATGTGTCCTTTTGTTATCACCTTATCTACCAGCTGAGCTACTCTCTTCTTTGTTGCTTGCTTACTTAGAACAAAAAAATCCTTTTCTATCCCCTCTTCTTAACAGCTTTTTTAGTAAGTAACTGAGAGTTATTATTTATTAAAATTCCATACATGATGATATGAACTATTACAAAACCCAACAACAAACAAACCAGCCCCCCCCCCACCTTTTCCCCCAGTAAGAATATATCTTGTCCTGATAAATTTTGTTTTTCACAGAATCATAGATCAGCAAATGTTGGAAGAGATCTTCAAAGATCATCTGGTCCAAACTCTTTTAGAAACAAAACTTCCAGTTATAATTTCTGATGTCATTTAGGAATGTAAAGAAATTTCTGTATGCATTTTATTCCGTCAGTAGTCAATATTTGGTCAGACTAGCCACCTCAGTGTTTTCTCTATCATCTAATGAGGACAGTAGTTTTAAGATGCAGACCCACTGTTTCAGGATTAGGAACTAATGGTTTATTGTTTGGCTTTCTCTTTGTTGATGACTGTACCTTATTCTGATGATAATGCCACTGTCTTTGTTGGCTAGTGGGTAGTGCTTCTGTATTTTTTCTAATACATTAGGAAACTAAAGCTAATAAGTACGTTACTCTTTCAAAGAATTGTCTAGTCAGGCTTTTTTTTTCCCTTTGCTTTCCATCACTTTTCTCCCATACTTGCTTTTGTACAGCTAACCTCACCTTGACAGCTGTATTATGAAGGTGTTCTAATTTAAATTCAAAAGAGGGTATTGTCCCTATTATATATATAATTACATACAGAAGGAACTGCAAACTTTTTGAAAGCTGCAAAATACTGAAATTATTAATTTTGTAGCATTAGTACTGTATGATCACTATATTAAGACTGCATTGTAATAGAGATAATACTGTCTTTAGTTTCATGATCACATACTTTTTTTGTTTCAAACGGTCCCCATTTATCATGGTGTAAGTGATCTTTAAACAAATAGGGATTCACCATTTATTCTTACCCTCACTTTTTAATGCTTGGCCCATACCTTCTGTATGACATGTCATTCCTCTAGAGAAAGTTGTTAATATCTGTATGGATGGAGGGCTTCTCAGCTGTTAATGAACTGACTTTCATAACATACTACAAAAAGTGGTTGTGACATTCTTGTATTACAGATGGAGATACCAAAGCGTATGCAGTTCAGGATTGAAACATTCCACTTTGGAGGGGTTTCCTAATGTTAAATTCATAACATTCAATAGATGGTTTGTTGTTTTTTTTTTTCTTTTCCAGAGTACTTAATATTATGTAGTTTTTTATGTCATACAATCCATTGACTGCTGCAGAATTTTTGTGGAGCAGATTCACAATGCAAAGGCTTATATGATGATAGATGGACAAACTGTTATCATTGGTGCAGCTGTGATCACTGTGATCAAAGACATTCAACCCACATTGCTTTGGTATTGAGTGAGAGAAAGTAGGCGTAGAGTCTGGCTTTCAAATGTGGTGTTCAGGCATTCTTCTGCATTCACCTGCTAAGTCCAGAAAAAGTTAAGAGTCTTGTGTTTAAATTCACCACAGACTTCTGCTTATGCCCAACAGGCCTGATGGGGAGTATGTTCATGCTGGTAAAACTGCTTCTGACTAAGTAAATAACTGGGTTAGATAGGAAGGTGTTTTGTATCTTTTGCGTCTTCTAGATTAATTAATTTCCTTGCCTCTTTGTAGCATTAGGAGACTAAGGACTTTTGAAACAACTTGCCTTCCAACCTGGGGGAAAGTAGATATGGTGCTCAACCCATGATAGCCAAGATCTTGGTGTTCACTTTCCTTTTCTCTCTCCACACATTGATTCATTCAAGACATATAAGGACACGTCAGCTTTCATCTCCACCACTGCCCTGCATGGATCCAGGTCACGTTGTGTGGAAACAGCTGTCTATTTGAAGAGCATCAACCTGCACATGACTACTGCTGCCCCACAGCATGCTCTCTCTGACCAGAAATTCCAGTCTAAATTTGGAGAATAATTTTCCTCTTCTACAGCTTTTGTTTAGAATGTGTTCCTAATTAAACTTTTTACTGTGACTTTGATTTGAGCAATCCCAGATCTATGCCCAGTGCACACATAAGAGTTACGCTGATAAAGTCCCAGTGGTGATGTTTAATATAGAATCATAGAATCACAGAATATTTGGGGTTGGAAAGGATCTTAAGATCATCAAATTCCAACTCCCCTGCCATGGGAAGGGACATCTCACACTAAACCATGCCACCCAAGGCTCTGTCAACCTCTCTCACCCAACACATCTAGTTTAAAGTTTTCTTGATCAGCCTGGCAAGTTTCCTACCAAAACAGCTCTTCCCCTTCTTTGTCAGACCAGCTCCACCAGTCTCCAGTAGACCCAAATCAAGTCCCATGTTCTAAATACCCATGAATATGTTAAGTTGGCTTCTAGGAAAGTGTTAATATAATTTTTAGTGAAGCAAAGAGGAGGTTAATTAGGAAATTATGCAAATGAGATAGTTATAATTTTGTTTTAAAGTGAGGATCTCTTAGGCAGGAAAATAACAGTGGAAGGAAGGACCTCTATTATGACAGATGCAACTGCAAAGGAGACTTAATGTCTTTTGCAGCAATTAAGAAACTGTGTATTTCAGGTACTCCTAAACATCAAACTGCAGGTGTTTGTTAATAAAATGCTAACCTCTACAGCAAAGGATTTCAGACTTCTTGTTTCTTATCTTTCGTTTTCGGTATCAGATGAAGTGACACATTCTAGCAGTTTCCCAGGAGACAGTGTTTTGCTCACAGATGAGCTTCACATTGTTTGCTAGCACTAGAGATATTTTGATTATGGGAGAGAGGAGATAACTTTTTTTCCTTAAGTTTTCAGCCTTTACCATCAATAATGAAGTTTTCAGAAAACACCCTGAAGTGCTTTATGATGCCGTTTTCTCATGCAGTTAATTAATAATATTTTCATATGATAATTTCTCATAAATTTCCATTAGCTAGTGCTCTATTCCAATATTCAGACTACTGGGGCTTGTCTTAACACATAAGCTACAGCAGCTTAACTTAGATTGTTTTAAAAATTGTCCTAAGTTGGTGTTTTTATCTATGTTCATTGGGTTTTTTAACCATTCAAATCTGTGTCCGAAAGCATTTTAATTCCCTAGCTATGTTTAACCATTATAGTTCTTTAAGCAGGCTTTTTATCACTTTTAAAAAACATCAGTTTAAAAGCTTTTCTCAACTCTGCATTGTAAAAAAGACAGCATTAACCAGAGTCTTGCTTTTTTTTAACCAGAAATCATGCAATTCTTACAGTCCTTGAACAATAACTCGTGGTTATTGTTTGATTGCTATGGGGAAAGTAAATGTCCTTTGTAGTCCAAAAAAAAAGACCCAACAAAAAATCAAAGAGCACCCAGTACGTAAATTTCAACTGACTACAATGGGATTTTATGCATCTAACTATTAAATTACTGTGGATAAATAATGTACCATGATGAATCGCCTAAACTTTATTAACCTGTACTGAATTAGACTCCTCATATTAAAATATTTCATGGAATTATTTTATTGCCTATTACCGTCACAAAATAAACTACAGATTATGGAATGATGTATTAGTTTTGGACAGACTGATGGATCTAGATTACCTGAAAAAGCATGTCTTCTTAGGGCACTGCAGCATTAAAGCAGTTCTGATGTTCATAAAAGACAGCTGCAAATCCTAGCAGGGTTAGGACATGGAAGAGAGACTGACAGCTGCACAAGCAATAGGGAAGGTTTTGGTTTGCTATTAAAGAAGACTTTTAGAAACCTGCCTTAGATGGCTGTTTAGCTTAGAAACTAACAAAGCTTCAGAAGGCTTTTAAAGATGCCTTTCAGAAATTCAACTGGAGCACTTCGGGGCTATAATATTTATTTTGCCTTCAGTGTGGCTGATTAGGTGTTTTTCTAAGGTTTTCTAGTTAAGAGGTTTCTTTTGTTTTGGGTTTTTTGTGTTGCTGTGGGGTTTTGGGGTGTGTTTTGTTTTGCTTTGTTTTTTTTTCCCCTGGGCTCTGAGAGTGTAGTGTGAATGCAATAAACCATTTCATGAGGTAGAGAATGGACATTCTTTGTCCAGTCCCTGTTTCAAATTGTCCAGTGTCACTATATGAGAAAAATGACAGGCCTGTGCTGGGGTAGTTCTGTCTAAAACTTTTAATGAAGTTACATAATTTGAACCTTAGTAGTCATGTCTCTGTGTGTCCCAGCTATTCTGATTATATACTGGTGTGGTTTTTAGTATATTCTATTTGTATAGGAGGAGACTCCCTTCTGCAAACACTTAGGGGAAACATCTGAAGTTTCATACTTAAGTACAACTTAAGTTAGACTAAATGTTAAGCCTAAGTATCAGGACACCATAAATAGCAGAGCCTTCATTCTGATCACTGTAAAAACAGCTGGCCAGCATCAGACAGAGTGTCTTTTTAGCTCAGCATTCTATCTGTGGCATTGGCCAAAAGTAGGAAGGATCAGAAAATGAGAACAGCATATATCACGAATATCCTCTGACAACTGGAAGCTTAGGGAAATCCAAAACAAGACAGATTCTGTTGAGTGAATTAAATGCCAGTGAACTTGCCCATTCTGTGTAGGAAATTGTAGATGTGGCAATTCCTGTGGAATTATTTGAAGGTATCCAGGCACAGATTTTGCCAGGGCAGAGCATGTAGACGGGGAGACTAAACCACTCTGAAAATATCTGAATGCTTGATAGGTATATGCTTATTGCTGCTTCTGTAATTTGGATCACACAGGGGCAAAACTACTAGGAAATTGATTGTTTTCCAAATTATTATGACTCAAATCAAGTTTTTTGAGAAGGTGATTAGCACTTCTGTTCTGCATGTGGACCCCTGTTCAAAGAGCACAGTAATGGTTAATTGTAAGCCCTAGACCAGTCTCAGTGACTTACTAATTTATATTTTCACTTTATTACGTTTTGAAGAGCTGCTCAAAATACTTACAACTCCACTTTTTTTCTTTTTATTAAATATCATATTTTTTAAAAAGGAAAGCACTTTAAATCAAATTCAAATTCTTTGGGTTTATGCATTGATATTGGATGGCATAATTTAAACTAAAAGCTAAAATTATAGTTCCCCTCTTTATACTATTTTTTTTTTCCCAGAAAAAAGTAATCTCTTAACCTGCTATAATAAGAATTTCTTATTTATAGAATGTATGAAATATTTTTATTAAAAATTAGTTTTACCACAAGGTGGATTTTTTAAGATTCCCATCACCTTCATTCCTAAAGAAAATGACTTTTACTGCTAATTTGTTTTTTCCTATTAGCATACAGCAGGCTTAAGTAAAATAGCAAATAATGGCTTTTTGATTTGTTATAAAAATACCAAGGGGACTGGCAATGCAAGTGGTTCATTGTAAACTCAACAATGTAATGTAAACTGAACTCTTTTTTCATCTAAAATGAATCATTCATATCTGAAAAAGGGGCAGTCATTTCATTACCAGCCAGACTCACAGACCACTCTGGAAAAGTTATAGCTTTGCTTCAAGGCAGTTCAAGAAATAATCTTTCACTGGAGAGCTGATGAAAGAGGCCAATGGATACTTTATTATCAAGTTAGCTGGGAGAAATAGGCTGAAGATGGGGATACCATTTTATTGCACAGGGAAAAAAAGACTGAGTTACCAGGACTAGGCATGTATTCCTAATGATTAAGCACTGCTAATCAGATAATGGCTGCTAAATTTCTCAATTTCCAGCTGTACTGCAAGAACAATGATCATGGAACATAGGCATTGCCAGGTAATTTCACCAGCACAGATTATTTTATACCATGCTCACAAGGCTCGAAAAGAAATCAAGATACCTTTACAGCATCGCATTTAAATATATGAACAGTATAATGTTATTTTTGACAATGGATTGTGGAATTTATATTCTAGGTTTTCTCAAAGATCATTGTTAGTGTTCCTTAAAATGCACTGAATCTCATTAGTGGCATGATTTTCATGCTAATGTAACATAAATGCAGTCAGTACAAAGCATAGACGTACAGTAAATGCACACTGCCATAAAGCATTCTGTTCAATTTTTTTCCTCTATTATTAATTGTGAAAAGTTCTAAGTTTGCAATGTTTCCAAATGCCATGTCGCATTTAACTCTGTTAGCCCCTGTTCAGCAAGATACTTACAAATGTACTTTACAAAAATATTCTGTAAACAAGAACAAGGACTTGCTCAAGGATCCTGAAATGCAAACATCTAACAACCGAATCTAAAATGGGAATGCTCTCCTCATCCAGCAATTCAGGACACTGTAAGTAGTGGTGATATCCCTTTTCTAAGGATTAGAGAACAACCAAACAGAAAATGTAGTATAAATCAAAGGAAAAATTACTAAGACATGAAAATTTTATAAATTTACAAGCGTGCCTTACAAAAGTACGTGGTTTAGCATTGCACGTAGATTCTTCAGGCATAAAAATGTTACCTTTAAGAGTGAAGCTTTGCTAAATTGGATCTACAGTGAACAAATGCTGACGGCTTTCCTTTTACAAGGGCATAATTTCGACAGAAACTGAAAAACACAAGGGTCATACTTGCAGATGAAACTTCAGTTTGGAGTACCTTTTCAGTGATCCTGACAAAGAAAACAAATGAGGAAACTGACACCATAAAATGCTGCTTCACTGAAACCAGAGCAATGTTGCAGGCAGTCCTGTCCAGCTGGCTGTTAGAAATATAGCTGGTTCCCAAAATGTTTAACTTTAACTCTCAATCCTGCTTGCCATCACCAGGGTTGGCAGGCACTTTCCATGCCTTCTCTTGCACTTGCTCCTTTCCGCCGTGGTCTCCCATAGGCACAGCAAAGGGCTGGGTCCCCCTGGGGCAAGCGGAACTGAAGAGGGCTTCCAAAAGCAGAATATTTCAGCCATGAAACAGTGTTTTCCGGCACAGAAGTACACTTTGAAAATTCTTGGCATTCTCTGACTCGATGGTGAATCCAAACACATTAAAAAGTGGCACCTTTGAGTTTTACCATTTTTGGTATGGAGCTTGTTTTATCAAATGGAAAGAAAAAGATTTTGTTGTCAAAATCCCCAATGTTACTTTTTTATTCTGATATGAGCTGAGGCAATAGTGAGATGGAAATAGTTTTAGCTTTTATAGGATCTGAATGATGATGGAAATACACATTTATTTTTATTTTTTTATGAAATGAAATCATTTGCCTTTCCAAAAATACCTGGACTACTGGTCTTTTGAAGTAAAGAGGAGATAGAATGGTCACACATTTTGGTGTTAGCTTTGGGGCATGCATTCATATTAACTTAACATGTTTATCTACTTTACCTGACTGAGAAATAAACCTGTGGTTAAATGCTTTTGCTGAACTGGGCAATGAAAGAGAATGCTTAAAAGAAGACAAGGTACCTGGGGTGTTTGAAGAGGAAAATCAAGTTACTTTGAGAACTTAGAAATGTCATATAAATCCTTATCTCAACATCAGAGGGAAAGTCAAAAAAATGCATGTTGCAAAGCTTTGCAGAAAATAAGAAAATAAGGTTTTGCTTTGAAAAATTCAAGCTTCTACTTATGCATAAGATAAACAGAAATACAGATTATCAGAGAAGAAGGATTTAAAGGGACCCTATCAACTTGAAATATATTCATTTGTAAAAGAACCCCTTTAAATTAGTATCAAATAAAATTCCTACTCCAATTGCTCTGTAAATTCTTGGGGCTTTACAATTGTGATTTTCATTCTGCTATTGCAGTCAAAAGGAGTCATGGAGACATGGAAAATAATGAAACTGAAGATACACAAAGTGCATGCAAATGCAGAAGTAAACAAACTAGAAAGAACTAGGAATAGTTTTTAATTTTTCCAGTTATTTGTAGTTAATAGCAAGCCTTGGAGTTATGCCAGACAATAAAAAGCACATTAGTTTCAGGCAACAGACTGACTTTTAAGTAGTGTTGCTTAGAGGCAAAAGGCATTGATCTTCCATTAAATGAAAATTAATTATTCTCCTTTCCCTTTTACTCTTCTATAAAGATTGTTCAGTAGCCTTAGATTTCTTTTTTCTTTAATTGGAATCCAAAAATTATTTCAGACCTGGAAATTGGAAGTCTTGTTGGCACTAAAAAAATGTCCTGCCATATAACTGGGTCATCTTTAGCAGGACTCTGGAATAAGATTACTTAAAAGTCTTGCCACAGGATGTTAAACTATTTGTAAAGTCATCCAAGCAAGGAGTCACAGGTGGTCAAACATGATAATAATCCTATATTTATGCCCAATGGCCAGATGGCAGGCTTGATATGATCCTACCATTTTCCAGGTACAGATCTTTATTTTTTCTCAGCTACTGCACGTTACATTCAAACCAGTAAATATGAAATCAGAAATAGATTCATCCACCCCAAATATCAAAATGTTTTTGATAACAATGTATTGGTGCACACAGAAACAGGTAACCTCTTGTGTGAGAAATTGGATCTTAGGTTTGATTCGACATTTGATTACTTTCATTTGACCTTGCCTGCAGAAAGATGAAAAAACTGCAGATCTCACAAATTAACAGGATTTTTATCCTCACCTATATTTTGACACATTTTTACCAAAAACAACTAGATTTGGTTTAT